>NW_027435277.1:0-1651 GCF_044706935.1 Curcuma longa
CATATAATCCTTACTAGGTCTAAGCATGACATACAACACACACTAAAATTATTTACATGTAACACTATCCATATAAAACTTATCATGTGTCTTTGAAACCCTAGCATGCTAAACAAACAACTTTTAAAACTCTAGCATGAAATAGTCAAATCTTAAAGACTTATAGCATGAAACTTTACATTCTTACCGCATGTAAAACAAGCAAGTTTACTTATATATTCTCATAATTTGATATACAACCAACTCACTAATAGCATGCTTTTAAACCTTATCTTTAACATCATGGCCAAAAGTTATCAAACAAGATTTCTTTATGTTTTAACATATAACCTCTAGAAACATTAAGAAAACATAAAAACATCCATAAACCATCATGTTACAGGGTGAGGGAGTCTTACCCTTGGTTCTTAATGTTCTCAAAGTTTTCTCTCAACAAGAGAAAAGACAAACTTCTTTGCCTTGTTGTCCTTTTGCTAACCTTGTTGTTTTCTTCCCAACTCTCCAAGCCTCTTCGTTAAAACCTTCTCTTGACCATATCATGATGAAACCATCATTAGTATCTTTCGGCCAAAATGAGAAGTAAGGAGACAAGAAACATAAAGGAGAGAAGAAAGGAAAAACAAAAGACCCAACAACACTTACAAGTCCTTTGTCCCTTCTTTTGTTTCCTATTCTTCTCCTTGGATCCCTTCCCTTAGCCCTTGATTTAACCTCTTTACTTGACAAAAGATGATGATGAGAGCACCCTTAGATCTCTCGGCCAAGGAAAGAAACCAAAGAAAGAAACAAAGAAAACAAGAAAAGAAACCAAACTATAGCAAGACCTACCTTCTCTTTTGCTTTAACCTTTCTTCCTAACTCTCCCTTGGAAGCTTGTGGATGGAAGGAGCTCCAAAGGTGATCGGCCACACAAGGATGAAGATGCAAGGGAAAGAGGATTTCGGCAAGAGCAAATGAGGGAAACAAATGCAATGAAGAGAAAAGAATTAAGGTTATAAACCCCCTCTTAACTCACCTTGTGTAACCCCCCTCCTCTTAAATTCTCTCATGTAACCTCCCTCCCTCATTAAGGTTTCGGCTACCATCAAGAAAATCCAACAAAAATGAAGAATAAACTCCATTTTCGGTGATAATATGAAGAGAAAATAATCACATGTGGAGAGGAAATTCAAATGAGACCTTTGCCTTAAATTTCCCTTAATGCTTCACTTGTAACCCCCCTCCACCTCATCAATTTCGAAAATTCAAACCTCCTTTCCATCCTATTTTCGTTGAGGCCACAATGAAGGAGAAGAGAGAAATTAAAACTTAACATAAGTAACCCATTGCATTAAATGAGATGATGTCATCCCACATTTAAGTTAAATTCCTTTATGTTCCTAACAAGAAACAATCAATTGCTCCTATGGTTAACTCATGACTTGCTATACATTAGGTCCAAGGTTCAATCCTTGGCACCTCCATATATATATATATATTTTTTCCTAGCAAGATCACATGGAATTAACCCCTCAAGAAGCATCATTTTAGGCCCATTAAATCTTTAAAGCCTAAATTAAGAATTTATATAAATTCCTTCTCACATAATTTTAAATCTATCATTTTATAAATAAATATCCAGAAATTATCACAGAAAATTACGGGTATTACA
>NW_027435278.1:0-3356 GCF_044706935.1 Curcuma longa
TAGGATTTTATGGTATTTTATGGATTCAATTTGGATTTCTACATGAAAATAAAATGCTAAATGACATGAATTGATTGCAATTGTGATTTGTTGAATATTTGGATGATTAATTCTAAATTCTGTGATTTAAGGGTTAATTTGATATTAATTGAGCTTAATTCTTTGTAGGGTCCAAATTGAACCACGATTGAGCCCAATGGAGACTGAGTCAAGCCAAAATTGGTCAATTTGATAGTCCTAAAATATCATGATCAAGATTTGGATTCAATTGGAGCTGAAATCGGATCAATTGGAGCTTAATTGGATGAATTGGGCTGAACCTGAGCTAACACAGGTCGAACCAACAGTAATTGATTCGGCTGTGAACAGTGCGAGTTTAAAACACAGCTTTAGCGAGGAATGCACAGTAGCCGCGATAAAATCACTGTTATCTTCGTTCTCTGCGATGCCCTTCACCTATTTTCTTCGTTTTTGAACGACCAACTTCAGACCTTCTTCTTCCAAGTCGATTTCCAGCTTCCAGAGAGGATCTACAATCTCAGTTTGGCCTTAATTGCGATCATAATCGATGGAGGGTTTCTTCAGAGATTTTGATCCGCGACAAATTCAAGCTGTGATTTTCAGATCCAGACTGATCAGAGCAACCAATTGCAATTGGAGGGGTTCCTTGAAGGTTATTGAAGCTTCCTGAGCATTGCATTACCTGCGATTTGAAGGATTCCAGCTGAATCATCAAGTTTAGATCCGGCTCTGTTCGATGTTTCGCAGAGGGTTTTTGATGTGCCGATCAGATTCAATCTAGATTAAATCGAGCTGAGATTGGAGTTATCTTCTGGATTTCTGATGGTTTTCTGAAGATCTTGTGTGACGGCAAGATTGGAATCAATTTGGAAGGGAAGTTCTGAAGTGATTTTGAATTCTATTTTGATATTCAATTTCTGATACTTAGTTTCTTATTCGTGTTTCAACAGATTGTGTAAAAAATACTTGAATTCATGTTGTTTTGTTTGAACCATCAAATTGATTTCATTTGTTTGATTTTATATTGTTTCTTATTGTTTCAATTTCCCTTAATCTTTCCTTGGTTTGAATTCGGAGATACTGAAACTGTCAGCAGCTACTGTTCCGTATCATAGTTAAGACCTTTTGTATCAGTTTATCTGATAGCATAAGTTTAGTTTCATGTGTTAGTTAATTGCATTTAATCAGATCAGATAGTTTGCAAATAGGTTAGTCTTCTTTAGTGCAATTGCATTGTCTTAGAATATACTCTTTGTTGTTTTAGGTTTGTTGATTTCCTTTAGTTTTATCTAATTTGCAATGCATTTAATTAGTTTGATTTCAATCACTTGTTATAGTTTTGATCATTGCATTTAGATTAATAAACATTAGTTGAATTTCAAATTCCATGAATTGAGTTTTGCATTTTTAGGTTTGATTTAATACTTTGTTTCAATAGTTGCATTCCTAGATTAGCAAATTTGCATTTTTCATTTGTTGGTTTGAAATTTACATTTCATTTGAAAAACATCAAAACCCCCATTTTATTGAAAAACCCAAAATAGAACGACATCTTAGCTTGATTCATACAACTTTCTACTAGTCCTTGGAAAATACGACTCGTGGCCCCTATATTACATTTGTTTTGTGAGTTAAGGGTTTTCGATTATAAATTCTAATTTGAGGCTCATTCGTGACACTATTTGTGGGCTTCTATCAAATTTTGGCGCCGTTGCCGGGGAATTAACTAGTAGAGATTGTTTGAATTGAGCTATTTTCATTTTTCTTTATTGCTTTGATCATTATTGGTTTGCAAAATGTATGGAAATTCATTTTATCAGCAACCATCTTTTCAACAATTTGAACAACAAAATTTTTGTTTGCAGGAACCTTATCAAGGTTTTCAGCAACAATTTCAAAGTGGGCAGCTTCAACATCAATTCCAACAGTCTTATCAAGGTTTTCAACAAGTGGATCAACAATTTCAATATCAAAATCAGAATTTTCAGCAACAACTACAGTATTCACAGCCTCAATTCCATCCATTCCAACAACAATTTCAGCAACCATTTCAAAATTTTGAGCAACCACAATTTCAAGTTTCAAATCAGAATTTTCAGCAATTTTCTAGTAATTTTCAGCAGCCCCAAAATCAGAATTTTCAAGGCTATAATTTTCAGCAACCTACATCAAGTTTTCAAGGGAATTTTCAACATCAAAATCAACCATTTCAACCCCCAGATCAATTTGAACAACAACCATTCCAAAGTGGACAGATTTCAAGCAATTTTCAGCAACCCACATATTTTCAAGATTCGAATTCAAACCAAGAAGACTATGAGAATTCTAGTGAGTTTATTCAACAACAACAAAGGATAGAGGAGATGATGCAACAAATGTCAATGCAACAACAAAATCTTGAAAGGCAACTTGGACAACTTGTAAGTAGCATGAATCTAATACAAGCTCAAAGATCAAGTCAACTACTTTCTCAGACAAGTCCAGATCCTGAAGAAAATTTGAGTGAACTAATTTTGGAGAGTGGGGAGTTTAATTCAAGTCAAAGCACTCAAGAATCAGATTCTCATGAAAAAATTCCAGCAGATAAATTTTCAAATCAAATCAACCTTGAAATGGATTTTTCAGCAGTGAATTATGAATCAAGTCCAAGTCTAATTTCCTCAGAAATTGATCCTATAAATTTGGTTGAAGAACAAGAGGAAAATAACAATTTTGGGGACATTCACAGGAAATACAGAGGCACAGGTTGATTTTAGTTTGGATGGTGGAGAGGATATTTTAGCTACTGAGGCAGTTGATATGGAGCCTATTTTTGATTCACTTGCAGTTGAGGATGATCACATGAGTGTAGGGGATTTTACTGAACCCCAGGGACCACCATTTTTGAGTGATATATCAGAGGATTCATAGGATAGATATGAGAGTGTAGGGGATTGCACTAAGCCCCAGGGATCACTCATACCTATTGAGCAGTCACAGTTGGAGTTGAAATTTTTCCAGATAATTTGAAGAATATTTGTTTGGAAGAAAATCAAAGTCCACCAATTATTATTGCCCAAGATTTCAGAGTCAGAGCAGGAGGAAAATTTATTTCAAGATCTGAGGCAAGCAAAAGGAAGCTATAGGGTGGACAATGGTTGATATGATTGGGTGTAGATCCTGTTATTTGCATATATACAAAATTTATTGGAGGAAAATGTGAAATCATTCAAGAAACCAGCATGGAGGCTAAAACTGTTAGATTTTAAGTGTTGTGAAAAAGGATGAATTGGTGCCTACAAGATTGAGAAAAGCATGGATCTACATGATTCTTTGATACAAAGTGAGGCATAAAT
>NW_027435279.1:0-1020 GCF_044706935.1 Curcuma longa
TCACATCAGTTGACTGATGAATGGACCAGTGGACTGATACCTTGATTCAAAAAACTCACAGATTTTTCAGTGAGTGAATCTGGCCTACAGTCGACTGATCCAGCTGACTGAATCTGGCATCAGACGACTGATACTTGAAATCAGCTCTAAGTAGCGAACTTCAGAAAATCCTTAAAAATTTCATAAAATTCAAAAAAATCTGAAATTTTGCAGGATGTTTGTTTTCACACAATCTATTCAGGGAAAATATGAATGTATGAAAACTGATCGTATTTTCATAGTTTGATATAGGCTTTTGAAGTTTGACATAAACTTGTACATTTTATATCAATTTTATGATTTGTTATAAATTCAGTTCAACTCCCTTTATCTCTCAGCATTAAGCAATTGTTGAAATGGTTTTAAGTTATTTAAAAAGCCCAATTATAATCAATGAGCAAGATGTCTATTAATTAAATATTTGTCTTCCCCATAATTGATCAAAAATACATGATTTGATACAATTTATACCACATCAAGATGCTAGAAAGTATTTGTGAGGTATGAGTATCATCCTACCATTTCACATATCATTCAAGGTAACAATACACACTCAAAGTCTTCCTAAAGTCTTGTAAGTAACATTTTGTTATGAGATCATTCAATGCTAAATTCATAATCTTTCAAACAACATACCAAATTCCCTCCACGTCATTGTCTAAGTTCACATTTGTCCAATAGTAATTGAAACTACCTTAGTATTTTCCAACTAATTCTTGATAATTTCTTTAACATATTTGGTTTGGTAAACATGAGTTTCTACCTAAACTACATGAAATACATCACTCTTAGGTACCCAAAAGCTAGATTCACTAACATTTTACAAATATTTCTTAGGTACTCATGCTTGTCTTATTTTACCCTTAGTAATTTGTTTACTTAGTGACCCTTGCCTTCCTACTAGAGAAATATAGGCAAACTTGTAACGCCCGCCCTTATCAGAGCCTTGAGGATGCTACAGTTTGCTTTCATTCATTTATA
>NW_027435280.1:0-2711 GCF_044706935.1 Curcuma longa
CGAAAATACCCCTTAGTATAAATATGATAAGTTAAAGAGGTAATTAGTTTCCACGACCTAAAATCCTCTCCCAGCCGTCGCCGTCGCCTCCTTGGGCGAAAAACACCAAAGAGAAGCTAGGAACCCTATGTGGTCGGCCAAGGAAGGGATTTTCTGAGGGTCTCTTCGTGGATTCGCGTTCCCGACGACGAGGAGAACGGGTAGGCGCGAACGGGTCGTAGAGATCGCGAGTTTCTAAGAGTCTAGAGAGATCTTAATCTGTAAGTCCAAGAACGCAATGTAAGTACTGCTCACCTGCAGTAAGAGTAGTTTCGAAGTCGTTTTCCTGATTTTAGAATTTATTTGGCATGTTTCTTGTTTTTAAGATTTATTAGAAATCTCTATTCCAAGTTTAAGCATGAAATCTTAGTTTTTAAGCATAGAAATTATATTATATGATCAAAAGCATGTTTTACCATTATATGATCATATTATAAGAAAGTTACAAGGCCGAGGCCTTCCAGAATCTCTAATCCAAGGATTTAGAGGTTTAGGCATACCAAGTGTTTGAAGAAATGCCAAGTATTGTAGGAAAAAAAAAAGATATTAAGTATTTTACTTTGAAAAGGCTAGTACCCGACTTCCGAGGTTGTCGTAAAACAAATTCAGGTGACCAATTCCGAGGTCTTGGCCCTGGTAGGACCGAGGTCCTTACCCTCTTAGGATTGGTGGCTCGCTACCCCAATCTCTATTAGGGCGCGCGCTTTGGTACTACGCTTGGGCCCAAGAGAAAGTTGATTACTATTTTGAAGTATAAGTTTTAAGTATTCAAGACAAGTAAAGCAAGTTTTTGTAATAAGTTTTTATGAAAGTTTCAAGTTTCAGCAAGTTTAGTTAAGAAAGAGTATCATCTGCAATTTCCTGTTATGTAATGAGAATCTTTAGTAATTGCAGGATATTATAGCTTGAGCATGAAAGATCATATGTTTTATGTTTAAGAGTTTTAAAGCATGAAAAGTTTCTTATCATGAGCATGTAGTTTTCATACTTTTCGTATATATATGCACATCTCAGTTTTTGTGAGCTAGATAGTACTTACTAAGCTATCCGCTTATAGTTGCATTTCCTCTTACTGCAGATAAAGGAAAAGGAAAGCTTATATGAGGGAAGACGACAAGGGGATGCATAATAGTGTGTGTGGTGCCTGGACTATGGAAAGCCTTGGCAATTTGCTAAGAGCAAATTAAGATATTAAATTACTAAGAGAACTTAGAAATTTTACTTTTGAATTGTTAGTTTTCATCCATTAGATTTCCCTTTGATATTTCCATTGTTAATAATCAATAAGATTAGTTCTGATTAGTATTAGTAGCACCTTGTGATTCCATGCCTTTTCAATAAATATGCATGTAACTACAAAGCAATGAAATGAACCAATGCATGATCTATTTTCGATATTGCTACCTTTTGATACTCTTGGCATATGAAACATAGGATTTAATACTTTGTGTTTCTAGATTAGTTTTAGAGAATTTAAGAAGTCCCTTTATGATCCTATGCATGTCAATAGAGTCAGAGAAGTTTCCGCACAAGTTAGAGAGATTTTTAATTATTGCTAAATAGGGTAGCAATGTAAGTAAAGTAAGTAAGTAAGTAACCCCGCTCTTAGAGAGCTAGAAGGGCGGGCGTTACATTTACTCCTTAAATTTGAACCTCCCCCTAAATCTGACACTTCCTTAGGGCTCTTTGTTAACCACAAGGCAAACTCCCTAAGTGTCTTAGAGGTTAATCTAAATTAAATAGAGTAAATAGTTTTATGATTTTCAATATATAATTTTAATTGAACTTTTAAGTTTGGACTCCCCCTAAATCTGACACTCCTTAAGGCTTCTTGTTGACCACAAGACAATCTCCCTATGTGTCTTAGAGGTTGTTCCAAGTTAAAAGAATAATTGATAATATATTTTACAAAACAATAGTTTTCAAAAATAATTTTAGATTTTTTAAAGTTTGTGTTTTTTAAGAGGTCTTTTAAATATTAGATCTTTCAAGAATGACCTCCCCCAGAATCAGACACTCTCTTAGGACATCCTTGTTGACCACAAGGATTTTCTTCCTATGTGCCTTAGGGTTTTAACTTAGTGTCTACCTACAGGTTTGTGTCTAATGTGTTGGTCAACCAAGTTTTTAAATATATAATGTTTTGAAAATTATAGTATAGATACACCCAGCAAGCAAGAATCTCAAGTAAATATCAAATTTTTAAAAATAGTTTTTATAAAAGTATTTATAATAATTTTATGAAAGACTTTTTTAAAACATTATATTTTAATGTCCTTATCATCTCATCCTTTGAGTGTTGAAATACATGTGATACATGGGTAACCTTATGGGTTATGTGAGATGAAGGGCGAATTTATCTTTATTAATTTTAAGAATCAATTAAGTCCACATTTCAAAAATCAGTTTCCAGGCAGTTGATGTGCGTAGGATGTATACATGTATTTATGCTTTATTTGCACATCTTTCTGGATTTATTGCTTAATTCTTGTGTACATTGCATCCCATATTCATGCATTTAGGCACATATCTTACATTTCCTAGTTCGGAGATCTGCTCGTGCTTTTACATATTTCAGGGTGGAAAATGGAGCAAAAACGGGTAAAATCGGGTTAACATCCCTATAATTGAACGTTTATTGAGGAAAGGTAGAGGATCCAAGTCAATCAATC
>NW_027435281.1:0-1804 GCF_044706935.1 Curcuma longa
TGCACCGGATCCCATCAGAACTCCGAAGTTAAGCGTGCTTGGGCGAGAGCAGTACTAGGATGGGTGACCCCCTGGGAAGTCCTCGTGTTGCACCTATTTTTGATTTTTTATTTTCTTTCTTTGCGTTTTCTATTTTTTGTTTACTGTCCTTTTTGTTTGTGCGGGGGGATGCCTTCCGTCTCGTCTCCGGTTTCGTGTTCGCGTAGCGGCGAGAGGTTTTGTGCGTGCGCGTGTGTATTTTGTCGGGAATTATTTTTTCGAGGTGCGTGTGTGTGTTTTTTTTTCGGTGGTCTCTTAATTTCCTTCGATGGTTTCTCGGTCGTTTGGTTGGGGAATCGCGGAGGGATGGATTTGTTCGGGTTCCGCGAAGGTTGATCTGTATCGAAGACGGTTGGCGGGATAAATAGGGAGCGTGTGGTGGGAAGGATGGGTGCGATCATACCAGCACTAATGCACCGGATCCCATCAGAACTCCGAAGTTAAGCGTGCTTGGGCGAGAGCAGTACTAGGATGGGTGACCCCCTGGGAAGTCCTCGTGTTGCACCTATTTTTGATTTTTTATTTTCTTTCTTTGCGTTTTCTATTTTTTGTTTACTGTCCTTTTTGTTTGTGCGGGGGGATGCCTTCCGTCTCGTCTCCGGTTTCGTGTTCGCGTAGCGGCGAGAGGTTTTGTGCGTGCGCGTGTGTATTTTGTCGGGAATTATTTTTTCGAGGTGCGTGTGTGTGTTTTTTTTTCGGTGGTCTCTTAATTTCCTTCGATGGTTTCTCGGTCGTTTGGTTGGGGAATCGCGGAGGGATGGATTTGTTCGGGTTCCGCGAAGGTTGATCTGTATCGAAGACGGTTGGCGGGATAAATAGGGAGCGTGTGGTGGGAAGGATGGGTGCGATCATACCAGCACTAATGCACCGGATCCCATCAGAACTCCGAAGTTAAGCGTGCTTGGGCGAGAGCAGTACTAGGATGGGTGACCCCCTGGGAAGTCCTCGTGTTGCACCTATTTTTGATTTTTTATTTTCTTTCTTTGCGTTTTCTATTTTTTGTTTACTGTCCTTTTTGTTTGTGCGGGGGGATGCCTTCCGTCTCGTCTCCGGTTTCGTGTTCGCGTAGCGGCGAGAGGTTTTGTGCGTGCGCGTGTGTATTTTGTCGGGAATTATTTTTTCGAGGTGCGTGTGTGTGTTTTTTTTTCGGTGGTCTCTTAATTTCCTTCGATGGTTTCTCGGTCGTTTGGTTGGGGAATCGCGGAGGGATGGATTTGTTCGGGTTCCGCGAAGGTTGATCTGTATCGAAGACGGTTGGCGGGATAAATAGGGAGCGTGTGGTGGGAAGGATGGGTGCGATCATACCAGCACTAATGCACCGGATCCCATCAGAACTCCGAAGTTAAGCGTGCTTGGGCGAGAGCAGTACTAGGATGGGTGACCCCCTGGGAAGTCCTCGTGTTGCACCTATTTTTGATTTTTTATTTTCTTTCTTTGCGTTTTCTATTTTTTGTTTACTGTCCTTTTTGTTTGTGCGGGGGGATGCCTTCCGTCTCGTCTCCGGTTTCGTGTTCGCGTAGCGGCGAGAGGTTTTGTGCGTGCGCGTGTGTATTTTGTCGGGAATTATTTTTTCGAGGTGCGTGTGTGTGTTTTTTTTTCGGTGGTCTCTTAATTTCCTTCGATGGTTTCTCGGTCGTTTGGTTGGGGAATCGCGGAGGGATGGATTTGTTCGGGTTCCGCGAAGGTTGATCTGTATCGAAGACGGTTGGCGGGATAAATAGGGAGCGTGTGGTGGGAAGGATGGGTGCGATCATACCAGCACTAA
>NW_027435282.1:0-32004 GCF_044706935.1 Curcuma longa
ATAGGAGCAAAAAACCCTATCAGGAAATATTCAAACTTCCACAGGAAACATTCCGCCAATATAAGTTTATCGCCAATACAGGAGAACCTCGCCCACAACATCGGCGCATATATCTTGACAAATTCATCAGGAAAACCACTCCTCAGCGGTTAGGGGAAGAGCGACGAGCCAGATCAGAAAACGGTCGAGACCCGATCCAACCAGTAGCCCAGGCCCACATGAAAAATAACCCAAATAACACAAATCCGGCTCGCGCCTATTCAACAAACAGGACCATATCCAGACAATTGTGCCAAATCAGAAAGGCTAAGTAAAACCAAAACATCCACATCAAGCCATGCCCCCCGAAAAAACCAGAGGGCACATAACACCCCAGTCCCATAACAATCCCGACAAAATAATCTTATAGGACAAAGGCTAAAAGAAGTAAGCTAACGCCCGGGCTTGTCAGAATCAGGCAAGTCCTCCCAAACCTTATGAGGAGCAAGGAATTTCAAATCGGAACCCTTAGGCACCACCCCGGACTGGAGGAACTGCTTGACGGCTCCGTTAAATCCATGCATTAGCATGCCTCCTGCCTTGGTACCCAGCAGCGCAAGGAACTCCGGGGATTCCAAATAAACGGCCAACCTCTCCTGCCACTTGGATTCTTCGTCAGCCTTAAGCTGGGAGACCTCCTCACGCAGACCAGCAATCACTTGCTCTAGCTCCCGCACAGTCGATTGGAGGGTATCCCTCTCCTGAACGCCATCCGAGAGCTCTTTGCGAAGACCTTCTTGTTGAACCAGTTGAGCGGATAGACCCTCCTCCAATTTCTGCCTCCCCTCCTGCAGGTCCTGGACCTCTTGCCGTACCTGGGCTAGGTCCCCTTGACAGGTCCTCAAGGAGGTTTGCAGGGCTAACTTCTCCTGCTCTAGGTGATGGAGGCGGGAAGTGCGAAGCTCAGCCTCCTGATCAACTCTGGCTAGCTCCGAGGAAATCCGCAACAGGTCGGCCTGGGCTCGCTCAGCTTCCGCAGCAGCAGCCTCTGCCTGCGCCTTAGCATGGGCCAGCTCGGCCTCCAAGGGGGACTCCCGCAGCTGAGCTTGAAGGTCGGATACCCGGAGGTGAAGCTGATGGTTGGCTAACTCCAACCGAGGTACCCGACGATCCAGCTCTTGACAGCTCATTAGAGTCTGATAAAAATACCAAATCTGGTCATCCTTATACTAAAAATGAGAGCAAACATATTAAACAAAACATACCCTAGCAGCAAAGTCCAGTATCTGCCGGCGCAGCACGTCATTGGACATACGTGCAAAGGTCAACCCATAGGAAGGATTCTCCCCTTCCGGGCAGAGAACTCCCTCCTCAGGACCCGAGGAAGAAGTAGCAGGGGCGCCAGAGGGGCGAGAATCTCGGGACCTTTTTCTCCCCCTCAGAGCCTCTGAGGTCGGAGCAACCTCAGAGGAGAGGACCGGCGATTTCCCCTGTCTTGGCGATGCTTGGTGCGGAGCTCGGCAGGGGAGGGCTGCAGGGGAGAAACAGCCAAGGGCAACAACTGAGCAAGAGGTAACTGGTCTTCAGAAGAACTGGAGTCAGGAATGGGGATCAGTGAAACCTCCGGTTCTCCCACAGGAGCACACAGAGAAGCCTCTCCTCCATCACTCCCCGGAAGGAGAGCCACCACAACTTCTCTAAGGGGAGTACCCGCAACCTCCGGCATTGCAGCAGAAGGCTCAGCCTCGACAGAAGAGCCTAAGACCACCGGCACAATCGCAGGTGCTCTCCCAACTGGCTCCACGGAGGTAGGAAAAGAAAGCAAAGCTCCCCCCACCTCAGTGCCGACAATAGGAGGAGCCGGTTGCTCCTCATAGCCAATAGCCAGCACCTCCTCTGACCCAACAGGGGCCGAACTGCCATCATTAGGAGTAGCCGTGGAAGACCCAGCAGCTTCGTCCGGCACCCACCACTTATCGGTGGTAGTGAGATCCCATTTCAGTGCCTTCAACAGGGCGGCTTCCATCAAGATATCCCCTAAAAACCACAAGCATGAAAAGGTTAGTGAGTATAACGAAACCCCAGAAGCAAACTATGGAAGACCTACTCAGGGGAGCCTCCAAAGAGACGTCGTTGGGGCTGAGGCCAGCTTTATATAACAAGGCCTCGTTGGATATAAGGGACTTCGCATTGAAAGAGAGGCCGGAAAGGGTCTCTGAAGCGGACCGGTAAGCCGGGCTTTGCATATATTGGCCAAGGCTTGGTGATGGGAGAGGAGCAGACCGCCAAAAGGTGGGCCAGGTATAAGGAGCAGGCGGTCTGAGGAAAAAGTACTTGTCTTTCCAATTTTTCCAAGAAGAAGGATACTTGTCCAAAAGGTGAAAGCCGGGTCGGGCAGCAAGATATATCTCTCCCCGATTTCCTTTCTTCACCCAGAAAAAGTAGTGGAAAGTAGTGGGATCGACCGGAATCTGATAAATCTGAAAAACAATAGAAGCGCAGCAGGAGAGCATGAAGGAGTTAGGAGGAAGCTGAGAGAGGGAGAGTTGGAAGTACGAAGACAGGGATTGAAGAAAGGGAGGAAGAGGGAAACGAAGACCCCCTTCCATTTGACCTCGGAAAAAAGTCACATAACCAGGAGGAGGCCGATCAGGTCTCTGGGCAGGGGTAGGAATCAGAATCTCATGGTCACTTGGGATACCATAGTGGGCTCTAATCAGAACCTCGTCATCTATAGTAAACCTAGTAGGTTTACACCGGGCAAACCAAGGAAGTGAGTCAGACATCAGAACAGACTCCCCAGAGGGAAAACACGGACGAAACCTAGACCAAGGAGAAGAGTAGCAAGGAAAAAAGGAAGGAGAAAGGAAAAAGCACAGAGCTCGAGTTCGACGAAGAGAAACAAGGGGTGCGAGACAAAGCGGAAACCACTGCCACAGTGAAGGGCACCCGCGCCCTAGAAACCGAGTAGAGCGAGCAAAAGAAAAGAGCCGCCGAAAACCAAGGAAGACCACTCGAAGAAGGGAGCAGTAACTTACGGCGACGTGCAGAGGTGGTGGAAGAGGAAGCGGCGAAGGGAACCACGGAGACGAGAACGATGGAAGAAACAGCGAAGACTGGGCAGTTAGGGTTCGGCGAAAGCGGGGAGAGAAAAAGAAAGGAGGTTTAAGACAAAACGGTCGGCAAATCGCGACCCTTGAAGCGTCCACCAATTAAAGAAGGCAGTTGAGTGATCACACCAACCGAGCATCGCGTCCGTTAATCCTAGAAAGATGAATCAACGGGTCAGGAAAAGCCTGGCCCCACAAGAGAAGACGAGGGAAATAAAATAATAAACCTAAAACAAAACCCCTCGCGGACACGTCAGGAAGGAAATGCAACCGACGGGCAAGATAAAACTCGAGCTCACCGCGGGTCCCCCCGAAACACACGCAGGTCGGTACGCAGGGCGGATCTCACGAAACGAGACCTCGACCAAAGGAAAGACACACAACAGATCCTACACCCGTAACATAGTGAGCCTAACACAAACACATCTTACACACCAGCCTATGCCAACAACCAAAGACAATCAGAGGTGCAAAAGTAAAACGATCACTCCAAAAGAACGAATAGCGCACCAAAGTTAACTTCCCATAAAGGAAGACCTCAAAACAGGTAGAGTATCTGTCATAACACCAGAAGAGAAACTTAAAGACTTGGCTTCGCAGAAGCAGGAAGATCCCCCCAGACCTTCTCAGGATTCAGGAAGCCTAGATTAACATCCCTGGGTAACACACCCGACTGGATGAATTGTTTCACAGCACCCTGAAATCCGTGAAGAAGCATGGTACCAGTCTTTTTCCCCAGCATTGCCTGGAACTCAGGAGAGGTCAAAAAGGCCGCCTTCTGTTCTTCCCCTTGCTTCTGAAGATCGGACACTTGTTGCCGAAGAGCTTCCACCTCAGATAGGGCCTTATCCCTCTCATCCAGCGCCCGCTCCCTATGCTCCTTCTCTTCGTTCAGGTGGGACTCCAGCTCTTGCACCCGAGCGGTGACCTGCTCCAGGTCCTGATGGAGCGCCCCTTTTTGCTGATAAGCCAAAGCAAGGTCGGCCTCCAGCCTTAATCTGGTCCTCCCCCAGAGGTCGAGGTCATGCCGAGCTTTCCCTAACGCAAACTGGGCTTTGTGAGTGGCAGCTCTACTTTCTTCTAACTCCTGCTCCAACTCCTGAAGCCTGGAGGTCCGGAGCTCAGCGTCCAACTTTAAGCGATCAACCTCTTGTTGAAGCTCAGCTCCCGCACGAGATGCAGCCGACCCAGCCAACGCCTCCAGCTGCTTTTGCAGCTCGGCTACCTGAGCCTCAAGACGTGACTTGTCCAAGCTAAGGAGAGGCACTCTACGATGGAGCTCCTCACACTGCTTCACCACCTGGACAAAAAAGGGAGAACTCAGATCAACTAGACAGGAGAAAACAACAACAACTCTAAGTCAAAATCCCATACCTTGCCCAGATTACCATGCATATGGATAAAAATGGAGTCGTTGTCGAGAGTAGGCAACACCTCCCTAGCATACCTCTGGAAGTCCCCTTCAGAAGATCCCTCCACATGAATGGCCAAAGGAGAACGGGGAGGACGGATAACCTTGGACTTCTTATTCTTCTTCTGGGAAGCACCGGCCAGGGACGAGGATGCCTTTCTCTTCTCAGGACACGGCTGGACAGAGGAAGAGGGGGACAAGAGTTTCGCAGGAACATCAGCCGTCGAAGGCTCCCCCTCAGGAAGGGAGACCTGCTCAGACACCTCGACCTCAGGAGTGTCAATCAGGATGGGCTCAGAGGCCCCAGGAGTGGCCAAACGCTTGCTCATTTCCTCCCGGATCCTCTTCCTAGCTCTGGTCTCCCGGACCACCACGGGAACCGACTCCTGGGGCACCGAAGCCTCGGACACCTGATCCGCCGGAGAAGGGGAAGCAAGCCCTTCCTCCTCGAGGCCAAAAGAGGCATAGAACTGTCCGGAACTCTCTGGAAAAGTGGAGGACGATGCCCCATCCCACCTGGCCACCATAACGGAACTCGTAGGCTCCTCAGCAACCACAGGACTCCGCGGCTCTACAAACCCCGCTTCTAAGCCCACAGGCCCACCTGGCGCGAGGGGAACATCAGCACTAGGAGTAGCAGTTGAAGCCCCTTCCGTCTCCGTAGAAACCCACCAGCCATCAGTATCGGATAGGTCCCACCGCAAAGCCTTCCGTACGGAAGCATCCACCAGAAGCTCGTCTGTAACCAAGAAACAAAGGAAGAGAATTAGTTAGCCTAAGAAAGAAGCTATGGCAAACACAGGCAACTTACATAAGGAGGAGGGCAAAGGAAGGCAAGTAGAGCTAAGGCCCGCGCGATATAGAAGGGCCTCATTAGATACCAGCTTGTTGGCATCAAGCAATAGGGGAGATAACGTCTCCCTAACCCGTGAAGTGGACGGATGGGAACCCAAAGGAGGAGGAGGAGGCAAAGCAGCTGCCCAGGCAGTAGACCAAATGTAAGGGATCGGAGGCTTAACGTAGAAAAACTTATGACGCCACCCCTTCTGAGACTCAGAGCAACCAGACAAGAACTTAACTCCGGACCTGGCAGCAAAATACACCACACCGGGCTCACTCTTCTTGGGATGGAGGAACTGGTAGAGAAAAGGGGGAGTGACGGGTATCTTGTAGACGTGGAAGACAATAAGGGCACCGCACAGTAAGCGGTAGGAGTTGGGAGCAAGTTGGGACAAGGAAATGTTGAAGAAGCGGGCCAGGTCATGAAAAAAAGGAGGAATAGGGAAACGCAAGCCAGCCTCCAGCTGGCCCTGGAAGAAGGTCACATAGCCGGCAGGAGGCTCATGCGGGCGCTGAAGGGAAGTGGGCATCCTGATTAGATGATCGCGAGGAATGCCATAGCGATCCCGGAGCACCACAGCATCATCAGGGTGCAGCAAAGAAGTGACGGAATCGCACCAAGGGATTGAGCTTCCCATTGAGAGTACGAGAAAGACAGTAAACCAGACACAGAGAAACGAACAAAGAAAGGGAAAGAACCGAAGGATCAACAAGGAAAGAAGGAAAGAAAAATGACGCCCCAGGACCCGGAACCAGAAAACAGCAAAGCAAAACCTAACTCAGAGGAGAGACTTACTAGGAGGAGCAGACATGACCGAAGGGGAAAAGAGCCGAGGAGCTAGAAGGACGCGAACAAGACCGGAGGGAAAGCAGGAACGCACGGACGCTAGGGTTCGCAGAAGCCAGAGAAGAAGGCGGAGCGAAGGGAGTTAAGTTGAACGGTCGAACCATCCGGACCGTCAATAAATAAAAAGAATCAAAGCAATCCAAGCGGTCGAAAAAGAAAAAAAAAAAAAAAAAAAAAAACCCCAGTAAATCAGACAAGCCTAGACGACAGAAGGTCGAAGCAAACAGGACTTAAGTTCAGTCAGTCGAACTACGTCTCCTTCGACTAAACTAGGTCGGGAGGCTTGTGATCCGGATGGAACGACGTGGGCAAAACAGGCAGGATAGGGTGGGGCCCAAGAAGACACGTGGCAACAACGGAACACACACGTGGGGCCCCAGACACACACCTATCTCAGAGAGTGGCATACAGACACCTTATCCCCGCATCCAGGGACAACACCCCACACGTGCCACACAACCAACCTTGCTAAAGTAGCGAGCATCGGCACTGAAGACATCTCGCAAAATCAGGTAGGCAGACCAGCCCCTAACCCACTTCCCAGGTAGGGCAAAGGCAGGACCAACACACCAGACCAATTCCTGCAGACCCACCTGATACCCCACAAGGAAGTAAAACCACAACCAAAGGACAACCTCCTAAGTAGGTCGCCGCAACATAAGCCGACCTCGCCGCCAGGTCGCCGCACTATAAGCCGACCTCATCACCAGGTCGCCACCTCATAAGCCGACCTACACCGGAGGCCGACAGATGCCAGGGGCCAGCGCCCAACTGTAGGCGCCCGGCCCAACCTAGAAGAGAGGTCTCCTATTGGTCTTCTCCACTACGACCCACATAAGAAGGCCCAAAGGGACCCGCCTACCTACACCGCTAGGAACACCAGCTAGGAGCGCCTCACAACAGCACATTTCACCGCCGCAGGTTGGCCACACCCAACAAGGGGATAACACCAAAGCTGAGAAAACCAAGCTCCTTCGCAACATCTATCCACAAGAGGCACTCCAGTCAATCGCAACCCTTCAAAGAAGATAAGAGGCAGGGGAGGATCGCCGGATCTGAAGAACTTTTCATACAGCGGACCCTGTCAGTCCGCCATCTCCTCCAATCCCAAACAGCTAGATCCGAAGATATCGCCCTCTCCTCTTGCTCTATATAAACTGCACAGGTACGACATCAAACTCATCTTGAATCCGAGGGGTACATTTCCACTTTTCTGTTGATCTGACTTGAGCGTCGGAGTGGCCACGCCGGGATCCCCCGGCGCCCAGCTAATCCGTGTTTCCAGTGCCCCCCTGCAGGTCCTTTCTCCTCCGCGGTCTCGGGATTGGGCGACGCGGCCACCCCCCTGTCCGGTGATTCTGCTGTCGTCGGTAACGAGCCGGAACACCATTGATTCTACTTCTGGTAATGGTTTGGGCTCTACACAAACCTGTATCCAAGTTAATGGCGTGTTTCAGAAACCTGAATTATACGTGAGACTTGAAAGTCGTTCCTCAGGCATGCAGAACAGGTAAAGTGGTGTCCCAGTCGATGAAAACATGCATGAGAAGACATTTGAAGCGTTTGTTCGTGTGACATCGGCTTCAATAACATGAAGCATCTTTTCACGTGGCTGTCCAGTAGCGCAACGTTGACAATCAATGATCTCTCTCTCCTCCTCCTCCTTTCACATGGCTGTTCAATAGCGCAACGTTGACAATCAATGATCTCTCTCTCCTCCTCCTCCTTTCACATGGCTGTTCAATAGCGCAACGTTGACAATCACTGATCTCTCTCCTCCTCCTTCTACGCCATTGTCGTTTTCCTCACAGAGTTGACTGTGCATTTTATAATTGGAGGCCTGTATCTGGCTCAGCGTCAACACCAAAGCTGCAGCTGTTCCTGTCAGAAAAAACTAAATGCCTGAATAATTTATTGATTTCTTCTGAGATGATGTTTATGGACTAAAACTAAGTAAAAAAAGATGAAGATAAGGGTTCGAAAAAAAAAGATGAAAACTTCACAGATGGTCGTGGGGCTGTAAGGGGGATGTGCAGAAGTAAAAAAAGATGAAAACTTTGTTTATGGATAAATTTTGGTTGATTGAAATTTGAAATATGAGTATTTTGTAATTATTTTCTGGTTGGTTTGTTTCTATTTTGTGTTGCTGATTTTATTATAAATAAACGGTGTCACTTGGATATATCATTTATGAAATAATTCTATGAGGTATAAAATTAAGATGATATTTTAAAAAGGTTGAATTATATAATATAAAAGATTAATATTTCTAAAATTAATTATCTTTGTAAATATGTTAAATCATCATGTCAATCTTTTTATATATTTAGGTTAATAATATTATGTCAATTAAAAAGATTTTACAACGAATATAAACAAAAACAAAAGAAAAGAAAAGCTTGTATCACAAAAATTAGAGTTAAAAAGTAAAGACCTTAAGCTAAAAAATAAAAGACTATAAAAGAAATAATAAAACTAGTTGAGCAATGCAGTGACTATAAAACAATAGCTTTTCCTTGTTTGACAAGCTCCCTTTCTCCTCTAGCATTCAAAATGAACTTAATATGTTTCAATTACTTGTTTTATTTAATTCCAATCAATTCAAATTCAATCTAGTTGATTTAAGTGGATAAGATCTACTCGAACAGTTTAATTTTTCAAATTCAATATAGTGGATCAATTTACTACCCAATTGACTCAACTCATTCAAATCAACTTAATTCACTTCCCGTCAATTTAGCTAAAAGCAAAATCTTTTTATTTGCGAGCAAAATATTTACACAAGATCATATTTTTTTACCAAAATATGGTTCTGCATTTTTAAAGAATAAAAATATATTAAAATATTAAAATTATATTAATAATGTTTAACTTTGGCAATAATAAGACATGAGAAATCTTTGCAATACATATTTTTTTAATCAAAATATAGTTTTATACCCCAACTATATTCTTATATTATATGTATTTTATATATTAGTTTCATTTTCGTAGTGGTATTTTTAGGGGTTTTTTTCCATTAGAGACTATTAATTAGAATTCCAACATGTGAGATGAATATGTCGGCAGCATTTTAAAAGACACATCTAATTTTTTTTTTCTTTCTCTAAATCAAATTAAATACCCTAGTTTGAAAATTCAAAGCGCTGATCTTCCTCACCTTTTTTTTATTTATGATTAAAATATTCTTCATAGCTAAGCTTGAATTGGTATTCGGTATTCAAGAGGTAGATTTATAATAATAGTAAGATTCAAATCAAGTTATATTCAGAATGCCGCTTATGGATATTATTATCATCTTTTATTAAAATATTCTTATCATACAATTTTAAATACATTAATTCTGCAACAGCTCTGGTAATTAATTGTCCAAGAAGAAATTTGTAAATAATAATCATCTCATAAGTCGTCCTTGCTTTGTGTGAGAAAGTAGCAATCTAGCAAGCAAGTTTAAGATTGTTTGGAGGAAAATATGGTGCAGCAGCTGAAAGACAGAACTATTTTGGCCTAGCGAAAGATTTCTGAGGTTAGTTTTATACCTGATTGTTATCTGTCACCTGATCCATTTTCCTTCCCTTGTGATATTTCCTTCTTGTGTTTGATCGTGGCATCTGTAGCTACTTGAATCATTGTGATCTTCAAGGGAAAATCATTTGGAAATAAGATGAATAGCACATACGATGAGGGAATTGAGACATCAGTACTGGACATGAGCTGGGTAGCCTCATTGGAGAAGAAGGTGTCAGACACAAAATTTAGGGACAGAAACAGAGAGCCAACAATCTACAGAGTCCCGGATATCTTGAAAAGTGTCGACCCCCAAGCCTATGAGCCATTGCTAGTCTCGCTCGGCCCCTACCACCGCGACAAACCTCATCTACAAGCCATGAATCAGCTCAAATGGAAGTACCTCAAGTTTGTCCTCGAGAAGAACCCTGGTGTTACCTTGGTGGACTATCTGGATCAGATCAAGAAGCTGGAAACGCAAGCACGTGATGCCTATTCGGAAGAAGTGAAGATGAGCAGCAACAGTTTCGTGGAAATGATGTTGCTGGACGGATGCTTTGTGATGCTTACAATATTGGAGGGAACATCACGATGAAGATTTCAGAAGAGAGTACCATGTGGACTCGAGTACAAGTACAACAAGATATCTTCCTGCTCGAAAACCAGCTTCCTTTCTTTCTTCTTGAAACTTTGTACCAATCTGCATTTCCTCAGCGGTGAACCCTTTCGAAATCTAACATTAAAGTTCATCCGCATGCATACCTCAAGCAACTTGGAACTTCCCTCTGACAATGAGACTTTTCACCACATAATTCATCTTTTTCATTCTTGCATTGATCCGACAAGAAACGATGGCAATGGAAATCAGTCCTCAACATTTGGCTTCCTCCGCCGCTCTAAGCTAGTTAAAACAGTACTCGTATCATTGCCATCAAAGCTGTGCTCGTCTTTGTTATCGCAGGTGAACAAGATATGCACTGTTCGAGATGCTAACCCTGAGGAGGATCTCCAAGTCTGTGCCTTACCATGGATGCCTAGTGCTACAATATTCAATGAATCTGGGATTCACTTCGTAAGAAAAAAGAGAGCCAAGAGTTTCCTGGACATTACATTTCGTAATGGCAAGTTGGAGATTCCCCAACTTGAAATAGTCGACACCACCAACTCGCTCTTGAGGAATATTATCGCATATGAGCAATGTTCGATGGATTCCAAGTTATATGTTACATGTTATGCCCAGCTTATGGATTGCCTCATCGATACGGCAGCAGATGTTGAATTGCTTCAACAAGATGAAATCATTATTAACGGCTTAGGGGACAGCCAAGTAGTTGCCACTCTCTTTAACAAACTTTTCATGTGGGTCATCTGTGATCCAGGTGATTTCTACCTTATGGACGTTGTCAATGCTATGAGGAAGCACCGCGACACTAGATTCAACAAATGGCGTGCTAGGTTGAATCGCGATTACTTTGGTAATCCTTGGGCAGTTATCTCATTGTTTGGGGTTCTTTTCCTATTTGCTCTTACTGTGATACAGACCATATATGCTGTTCTGAGCTATGTTAGATCGCGAAACTAGCTTCCTCAATTCAAAGTAGATTGTCCGACGGAATAATGCTTGTTGTTGTTGTTGTTCATGAACTAATTAATTTTTGCTGCTTATGAAGTATGTATCACATATATGCATGCATATGAATAGTGTGTTGTTGGTGAATAAAGGGATACTTCCTAAATTCTATAAATACAAAATGTACAAGAGATGTATGGCAAGGATACGTTGAAGATGTTGTTTCTTTCCATTCTATCCATCCTACTAAGGAGCTTGTTGAGAAGGTTAGGGGAGGTTGAAATGATTGAGGTTATTTCTTTCTAGGTTTCTCAATATAAAAATCAAGTTCTCCTAAGTTTCTTTTTTTTTTTTTTTGTTTTTTGAGATGTAATATAGGTATATATTCTTAAATGTGTGATCATGCAAATATAGTATAACTATCATAAAATTTCAATATTTCCTCCCTTTCTTCTCTTCACCACATATGCCATCATCCATGCTCTCCTCTTCCTCTCTCATGATTCAATATGTGTGTCTGGGTTAGATAAAGGAGTATTCTACTTAACGCACTTAACTAAGAGGAACTAACTAAAACTACCTCACCACTTTCTAAACTAGTTAGATCAAGAATTTGTACCAAGTCAGTTAAGTGTTAAATTTCTTGAATTGACTTTGTTAAAGGAAGTGATTGTTGATCGTATTAAGAAGACCATTATGCCCCATCGCGACCTGGAAACCAAGTCTAAAATTTTTCACTTAATTGACTAAAGACTAAATTTGAATCTAACTCAAGGTCAAATAACTTTTCTTAAATCCAAACTTAATGTTAGGTTAATCAACTACAAATATTTTAAAAATATTTTCAAAATTTCTAAAATATTTTTCTAAAATAATTTTTGAAAATTGATATTTAATTAAAATTCTTGATTGGATGGATATATATATATAACACATATACATTTGAAAATCATATTTGTTGATCAATGAGCCTAAACCCTTAGGGTGCCTAATTACCTTGGTTATCCTTAAGGTAATCAATCAAACCCTTGTCAATTATAGAATCCTAAATCCCTAGACACATAGGTAGATCTTCCTTATGATTAACAAGGATTTTCCTTATGATTAACATAGGTTGATCTTCCTTATGATTAACCAAATCCTAAATCGATTTGGTTGACTGGTCCACTAGTCCCGTTGACTGGTTGAGTTCAATTGATTGGGTTAGAGTTCAGACTTTGATCGATGATGTGGCTTGGTTCAGTTGACCAGAAAGTTTTCGATCGATCGATAAATTTGATAAAGACAATATCGCGAAGGGCTCTATCTTTTGGATCAAATTCAAGATTTGATCGATCGAACGTGGTTTTTAGGTCAATCGAAGAACTAGATCGAGACCTATAAAAAGACCTCGAGATTAAAGCATAGAAGATCATCAATCTACATTATATTCTTCATCTTGCTGCTCGTGAAAAGATCTCAAGGGTTTAAAGCTGTGTTATCCAAGAGACTCTAAGAGAAGTGTGAGGCACTAAGGATCTCTAAAGGTGATCGATGATTTTTGTATTAAGCTTGTTATTATCTTTGTTTATTATTTATGCTTGATATAAAATTGTAAGAGGTTTGCACCTCCGAAGATATTTTGTAAAGAAGATACGCTAGTAGACAAACATCTACATAGGCCTTGGAGTCCTAATCTTGGAGGGTTAGAAATCAAATCATTTATGTCTTGTTGTTCTTGTTTATTATTTTGTATATTCCGCTACTACTAATTTGAACAAACACACAATGAGAAATGAGTATGAAAGTGGCGAGTGCTATTCACCCTTCTCTAGGGCACCCAACAATCCTACAATTTAATTAAGTTAATTGATTTCTATGCATCATCTATTTTTTCTCATTATTCCTATTTATTTTATCATCATCTCGCATCAACCTAGTAACATTGTTCCTTGTTTGAAAATTATTGTTATTTAATTAAGTTATCGATTCCTATGCATCATTTATTATTTTCTCATTATTCCTATTTATTTTATCAACATCTTGCATCAACTATTGTTCCTTGTTTGAAAATTATTATTATTTAATTAAGTTAATTGATTCCTATGTATCAGCTTATTTTTTTCTCATTATTCCTGTTGATTTTATCATCATTTAATTACCTACTTATTTTGACATAATCTTTGATTGTTCTATTTCTAGTTGTTTCATCATTATTCATTTAGTTTCCTACTTGTTTTCTTAAATTACTACATATTTTAACTTTCTAATACTCATTACTTGTTGAACCTCCATATTGCAATAATGAAAAACACCCATCATGAGAAAGATAGATATTGTCCACCGAGTCAAGTAGATGCTCTAAGTTTTGATGGTCGGCTATACCCAAATACATTCCTTGATTGGGCCATCTAGATTGACAAGTACTTTGACTGGTGTAATATGACCCAAATGAACAAGCACGATTTGCAAAAAATCAAACTTGTAGGTTCAACAAAGAAATATTGGTACAATATCTAAGATTAATGCATTACAAATTGAGAAAAATCAATCACAAACTAGTTAGAAATGAAAGGAATTGCAACTAGAAAATATGTTCCAAATTTTTAAGAAAATAACATTGCACTCTGTGGATCAATCTAAAATAATTAAATATGAGTATAATCGAATATGTAAATAAATTTAAAATCTTACGAATGCATTGTAATCCCAAATTAGATCCAAGGAAATCTAGATCCAGTTTACTAATAGATTAAGTTTTAAAATTCAAAGGTAAGTAAAATTATTTGCCCTAACCTCCCAAAAGACCAAAGAGATTGAACACTTTGTGAAACCCTTTACCTGAACGAGCAACAATCCTAATATATAGCACCATCACAATCTAGCGAGTCTTTAGTTGTCTGCAATTATTGTTTGCATTTAGGAAAGTTAAAGTGGGCTTTAATGAAAGTCTGCAATTATTGTTTGCATTTTAGGAAAGTTAAAGTTGGCTTTAATAAAAGTCTGCAATTAATGTCTAAGAAAGTTGGCCATGTAGTTTTCTGAGGCTAGATTTTTTACGTTCTATTTCCTTCCTCTGGTTGATTGCGGCATCTATAATTACTTGAATCATTGTAATAATCTTCAAGGGAAAATCATTTGGAATCAAGATGAATAGAGCAGAAGATGAGGGGCTTGAGACATCACTGGACATGGACTGGGTAGCCTCACTGGAGAAGAGGCTGGCAAGCACAAAATTTAAGGAGAGAGACACAGAGCCAACAATCTACAGAGTCCTGGATATCTTGAAAAAGGTCGACCCCGAAGCCTATGAGCCATTGCTCGTCTCGCTCGGCCCCTACCACCGCGACAAACCTCATCTACAGGCCATGAATCGGATCAAATGGAAGTGCCTCAAGTTTGTCCTCGATCAAAACCCTAGCGTGGCCTTGGAGGACTATCTGGATCGGATCACGAAGCTGGAAACGCGAGCCCGCGATGCCTATTCGGAAGAAGTGAAGATGAGCAGCAACAGTTTCGTGGAAATGATGTTGCTGGACGGATGCTTTGTGATGATTACAATAATGAGGCATAACTTGAAGATGAATATTTCAGAAGAACGCACCTTGTGGAATCGATTTGAAGTAATACCAGATATCTTCATGCTCGAAAACCAGCTTCCTTTCTTTCTTCTTGAAACTTTGTACGAATCTGCATTTCCTCTCGGCGCTCCCTTTCGAAATCTAGCATTCGAGTACATCCGTAGGATTTTCACAAGTAACTTTGAACTTCCTTCCGACACTGAGACTTTTCACCACATGATTCATCTTTTCCTTTCTTGCATTGATCCGAAAAGAAACCATGGCAATAGCGATGGCAATGGCAATCAGTTCTCCATATTTGGGTTCCTCTGCCGCTCTAAGCTAGTTAAAACAATAGCATCGTTGCCACCAAAGCTATGCTCATCTTTGTTATCGCAGATGAACAAGATATGCAGTGTTCGAGATGCTAACCGCACACTACAAAAAAATCATGAAATAGCGACGGAATTAGCGACGGAATTTTTTTCCGTCGCTATAATTAGCGACGGAATATTAATTTTCGTCTCTAATTAGCGACGGAAAAAATTTTCGTCGCTAATTAGCGACGGAATATTAATTCCGTCGCTAATTAGCGACGAAAATTTTTTCCGTCGCTAATTAGAGACGAAAATTAATATTCCGTCGCTAATTATAGCGACGGAAAAAAATTCCGTCGCTAATTAGCGACGGAAATTAATATTCCGTCGCTAATTAATAATTTAATCGGTAAAAGATAATAAAAATTTTATTATAAAAAGTATTAATAATTTAATCGGTAAAAGGTAAAAGGTATTAAAAATTTTAATATAAAAAGTTTTAATAATTTTATCGGTAAAGGGAAGTAAAGGTTTCGGCCGCCGCTACTTAGGGTTTTTCGTGACCGCTTCTCTTCTTCCCGACTGCTTCTCTTCTTCGCGAAACTCCCCCCTCCGACGCATCTCGCCCGCGCGATCGGCCGGCCCCGGCAGCCAGTCCTCCCGCGCTCGACCTCCTCTGTTCTCCTCCAACGCTCGCCCGCCCGCCTCTGTTCTCCTCCAGCGCTCGCCCGCCCGCCGTCGGCTTTACTCCAGCGCTCGCCTGCTCGTGCCCGGCCGGCCTCCAGCGCTCGCCTGCTCGCGTCGGCTTTCCTCCAGCGCTCGCCCGGCCCCGTCATTCGTCCCAGCACTCCAACAAGATAAGGTAAAATGCTGATTTGCGCCCATCTTTTACTTGTTTCTTTTAGGGTTTTTGTGATTTCCTTTTGTTGTTTGATCAGGAAGATGAATGGCAGTATACTTGTTGTTTGATCATGATTTGCGCCCATCTTTACTTGTTGTTTTAGGGTTTGTTTTTTGGGCATGCATGTGGCAGTATAGGCAAATATCAGTTCATTTTAGGGGGGGGAGCTTTTGGCAGTGCTGGGACTTTGATGGTTATGCTAATTGAAACATGCACGAAATACAAAAGTTATTCAAAATAGACAAACTGTTAAAAGTTAATTTTGGAAAAGTTCAATAAAAATAGGATTCAATTTTAGAATTGATACACACTATTTTAGACGGATCAGAAAAACTCATTAAAAAAAAAGGAATGAATGATATCAAATAACCATTGCATGAATGAACGAGTTGTAATAGCAAGGAAAATATGAATTTTCTCAGTGTAATAAAAAAAAATGAATTTCGATCAAAAGGACATTTGAATAATATGAAGAGCCAAAATAAGGATGTGTATCATGCATACTTATTAACAATTTCTTTGGTGCATTGCCATACTCATATATATATATATATATATATATATATATATAGGAAAATAATTGTCAGCATCACCAAGTAATGTTTATTTGAGAAGAAAAGAAATGTTGGGAAAGAGAGGTGCATGATTAAATTAATTAGATAAGTTGTTTAACTATGTTAATGAACTACTAAAGATTTACATAAAACATATGTCATCATATACCTCGCCTTGTACATGAATATTTTGATTCATTAAAATTTTATTTTTTGTAATAGGTAGCAATGTCTATGAATAAAGCTTGGATGTATAATAGATTAGACGATGGATTTATCCGAGCTGAATTTTATGCTGGGGTTGAAGAGTTTGTGAACTTTGCTAAGAGTCATCCAGAATGTATGAATGGTGCAGAGTTACGGTGTCCGTGCAATCATTGCAAATGCAGAAATAAAGCTTTTCGTGATGAGGATACCGTCAAAGTGCATATCTGTAAAAATGGTTTTGTTCCAAACTATTACAATTGGTATTGTCACGGGGAGCCTTATGTCTCAGAACGAATTGGAACTTCGGCTGCTTCTTCATCTGGCACAAATGTTTTAGATGAATCAACATCTAATGATCAGATGATGCAATCAATGGTTTATGACGCTATTAATGCAGTAGATCCATCTAATGTAGATGAATTACCAACACCTGCAGTCCAGCAACTATATGACATGTTAAAGGCTAGTGAAAGAGAAGTGTGGGAAGGTATTCCATCTGGTCATTCCCAACTATCAGCTACTGCAAGATTATTGAACATCAAAGCTGAACATCATTTCTCCGAACGATGTTACGATGACATTTGTCAATTGATGTCAGAGTTGCTCCCTGCTGATCACCAAATGACTGATAGTTTTTACAGTACAAAGAAATTGGTGAGGGGTTTAGGTTTGCCCGTAGAGAAGATCGATTGTTGTATAAACAATTGCATGATATATTGGAATGAAGACAGTGAACTGATGGAATGCAAATGTTGTGGTCACCCTCGCTACAAGCATCGTAGTCGCATTGCAGGGAAGAAAAAGAAAAATATTGCATGGAAGGTTATGTATTATTTTCCCTTAACTGCTAGACTTCAACGCTTGTATGCATCTGCCGCCACAGCTTCCCACATGAGGTGGCATCATCAGCATATGCACGAAGAAGGTATAATGTGTCATCCTTGTGATTCCCCTGCATGGAAACATCTGGATACAATATTTCCTACATTTGCGATGGAACCACGTAATGTGAGATTGGGACTTTCTGCAGATGGATTTCAACCATTTGGTCAGTCAGGACAACAATATTCATCTTGGCCAGTTATTTTAACACCTTATAATTTACCGCCATGGATGTGCATGAAAGATGAATTTATGTTTCTGACTGTGCTTATTCCAGGTCCAACGAACCCGAAAGAGAAGATAGATATTTTCTTGCAACCTCTAATTGCCGAGTTGAATGAATTATGGAATGTAGGATCAGAGACTTATGATGTTGCAAGTAAAACCAATTTTACCTTGCATGCTGCTTTAATATGGACAATTAGTGATTTTCCAGCATACTCTATGTTATCGGGATGGAGCACAGCTGGTAAATTAGCATGCCCACATTGCATGACAGAGTCTGATGCATTTTCATTACCATGCAGTGGAAAGGTATCTTGGTTTGATAATCACCGTAAATTTTTGCCACTTGAACATCCTTTCAGGAGAAATAAGAAAAATTTTCTAAAGAATGTTGAAGTCAGAAAATTACAACCAACAATGAAGTCAGGTGAAGAAATCATTGACCAAATAGACAGTTATGGTTTTCTACCAGTATATGATCAAAATTCTGAGGAGATAAATAAATACATTGTCCGGATGTGCAAGTGTGGTTGGAAGAAAAGAAGCATTTTTTGGGACTTGCCGTACTGGAAGTATTTATTGATTCGACATAATTTAGATGTGATGCATGTTGAGAAAAATGTTTTCGATAATATATTTAATACAGTGATGAATGTTCCTGGAAGAACTAAAGATACTGCAAAATCACGAGAGGAATTAAAAGAGTTGGTAAACAGACCAGAATTGCATCAGAATGAAACAACAAGAAAATATCCAAAGGCTTGTTATACATTAGACAGAGAAGGTAAACAATTCTTAATGTAATTATTTTTATTTAATTGTATTTTTGATTTTTCAGGAGCACCAGTTACAGCGTCCTCCTACTTGTTGGGAGATTTTTACAAAGACACATAAGTCTAAGGATGACACTTTTATTGATGCTCGCTCGCAGGCCATAGACGTAAGAAACTATTTTTTTTTATTTATTTTACATTACCTACATGTAATTATTTTTTCAAATAATAAATTTTATATTAATTTAATTTTATACAGGCGGAATATTCAGCTAGAGTTGCACAAGCGTCTGCGCTTGCAGTTGAGGGAGGAGAGAGGCAGGAGCTCTCAACCGGCCAGTTGAATGAGATCTACTATGATGTGGTCGGTGGGAGGAAGAAGAGCTCCACCCTCTACGGTCTAGGGTCCCAGGCCAGAGTTGTATATGATCGTGTGATGGCCCCTAGACCCAGGGGTCGCCCCAGTGGATCAGATTCAGCGATAGAAGCACTACAAAAAGAAAATCAAGAATTAAAGGAACGACTTGCGGGGCAGCAAGATCGACTCGCTGCATTAGAGGCGCAGGCAGAAAGTCAAGCTCGGTTTGCGCAGCAGATGGCGGCCTGGATGGAGGCCTTCAGCCCGACGACGCAATCGCAGCCTACTTCTGATGCGCTGCGAGCTGCGATGCGAGGTGCAGACCCTGATACGGAGACTCAGGACCCTAATGCTCCTGATCAGTAGCTATCTGCAAGGTAGGTTAGTATTTCTATTACTTTTAATTTTTTTAAGTTATTACTTTTAATTTTTTTAAGGTAGGTTAGTATTTCTAATCTATCTTATTGGTTCTTTGCAGGATCTTCTATTTTGTCTTGGCTGGTTTAGACTTCTTTTTGATCAGTTCTTGTATTTTGACATTTGATATTATGTTACTGTATTGAGATTATACTGGAGTATTTTGTTGTGTTGTATTCAGATGTTATGCTGGTGTTGTGTTTTATCATTATTGGTTGTATTCAGATTATTACTTGTAAGTCGGATATGTTGTGTTTTGTTGTCGTGTAAACAGGGAAATTCAGAAAACAAATTAAATTATATTAAAAAATTATATTATTAGCGACAGAATTATGAATTCCGTCGCTAATATCCAAACTAATTTTTTTTAATTTTTTTCCCAGTTAGCGACGGAATTAAAAATTCCGTCGCTATTTTTGCGACGGAAATTTTAAATTCCGTCGGCAATAAATTCCTAAAATAAATATTTTTTTTTAATTTTTAAACCAAAATAGCGACGGAAATCTAAATTCCGTCGCTATTTTTTGCGACGGAAATCTAAATTCCGTCGCTATTTTTTGCGACGGAAATCTAAATTCCGTCGCAAAAATAGCGACGGAATTTATTTTCTGTTGCAAAACAGGTAGCGACGGAGAAAAAAATTCCGTCGCAAATTAGCGACGAAATCCGTCGCTATAGTGACGTTAGCGACCGAAAAAACCGCGACGGGCCAATTCCGTCGCTATTCCGTCGTTAATGTCGATTAGCGACCGAATAGCGACGGAATTGATCCGTCGCTATTTCGGTTATTTTTTGTAGTGGCAAGGATTTCAATGTCTATGACTGGATTCCCAATGCTACAGTACTCAATGAAGCTGGAATTCACTTCGAAAGAAAAAAGAGAGCCAAGAGTTTCCTGGACATTACATTTCGTAACGGGATTCCCCAACTTCAAATAGACGACAACACCAACTCGCTCTTGAGGAATTTTATCGCTTACGAGCAATTTTCGATGGGTTCCAAGTCCCATGTTTCATCCTATATGCAGCTTATGGATTGCCTCATTGATTCGGCAGCAGATGTGGAAGTGCTTCAACAGGATGATATCATTATTAGCGGCTTAGGGGACAACCAAGAAGTTGCCACTCTCATTAACAAACTTGGCATGCATGTCACCATGATGGAAGATTTCTACCTTGTGGACGTCGTCAATGCCATGAAGAAGCACCACAACACTAGATACAACAAATGGCGTGCAAGGTTGAATCGTGATTACTTTGGTAATCCTTGGGCAGTTATCACATTGTTTGGGGCTCTTCTCCTATTTGCTCTTACTGTGATACCACAGACCATATATACTATTCTAAGCTATGTTCGATCTCAAAATTAGCTTCCCTACTTAAAAGTTGATTGTTGGGATAGAAGAATGCTTCTTCTTGTTGTTGTTGTTGTTGTTTAGAAATCAATTTCTGTTGCTTATGAAGGATGTATGATATGTATGCATGCATGTGAAAAGATGTGTTGTTGGTAAATAAAGTGATATTTCTTAAATTCTATAAATACAATACAAGAGGTTGGAAATGTGAATGAAAATGGATGAAATATGATTCCAATGTAAATGTGAAATACTCACGTTGAAAAAAAATTAAGGCAAATGGATTGTTTTATTTTTTTTATTATTATAGAATATTTTTGAGATAATTTTATTAAATTTTAGAGAAGATCTATTTAATTTATCTCAATTATAATTAAAAATTGATTGATTTAATTAATTAAAATTTAATCAAAAAATTTAAGTTTAAAAAACCCTTAATTTTACAAAAAAAATAGAGATCGTCATCCCTATTCTCACGGCCACCGCCTACTATCTATCGCTCATCGCCCATCGTCCGTCATTTGTCGCCCGTCAAGCCTTCCGGTGCAACTGTTGTCGCTCGCGCAGCATAACACTGTCCATCGAGCCTTCTGGCATTGCCTGCTACCCCTCCTTTCGGCACCGTTTGCCACCTTCGGCCTTGGCCAGTTTTTTGTGAAGGAACGACAGCGGCGAACGCGGATAACTTCGAAATCAAGAAAAACCTTTAAAATCGGAGGTATTAATGCATTCCGAATTTGGATTCATGGATCGGTGATGGTTCGTGATGTGGCGGAAATGCAGGATAACTCGAGAATGATTAAGTACCTGGATCAAATGAGATTTTTATTGATAATTTGAGATAAGTTATCAAGGATAATCCCAATCAAACACACTTTTAGAGTAATAAATATTATCAAAAAATTCTCATAGATTTGAATCCATTTTCACAAATCTACCTCACACTAACCAATTTAGCCATGCCTTGAGGACAATAAATACCAAAACTTTATAATATTTGATTGATCACAATTGTATATATTCCCTTGACTAAAAAGGTTCACATGGAATTCATTATTAGAATGTTTCCAATAAAAATAGTTTCTTCTTACATATCTCTACTGGGTTTCCAAATTAATCTCAAGGGTACATATAATTCAAAAGTATATATGAGTGATTTATACACAATAATTTTTTCATTTATCAAGGGTTCTACCAATTGATATATTTCTACAAATAACTTAAATTCAATTTCCTAATTTGTCTTCAATTTTTGAAAACATATGAAATTCTTCAATCAAACCCTCATTAGTAAACCTACAACACTACAAAAATATGATGTATTTAGGATGAATTTTTGTGATGAATAATTTTCTTCATCAAATTATAACTAATTTAGCGACGAAACTTATAATCGTCGTCAATTAACAACATATTTTGCGACGAAAAATAACTTGTTGCAGAATTAACAACATATTAAATTTATCACTGAGTTCGTTGACAATTAGCGACGGATAAATTATCCATCACTAATTTTGCAAAATTGACGACAAATCCTACTTTCGTCGCCAAATTTGATGATGAAATGATGATTCGTCACCAAATTGGCGATGAAAGTAGGTTTCATCATCAATTTGGTGATTCGTCGCTAATTTGGCGATGAATCCAGGATTCATCGGATTCGTCGCCATTTCCTAGATAAAAATGGATCGGGATACATGAATGTCCTAAATTTGGCGACGAACAAAAATTCGTAGCCAAATTTAGGGCATAACCTTATATCTCGATTCCTCTTTTCTTTCTCTCGCATATTTCCGCAGCCAACTCCTTCAACTCGCAATTGTCATTGTCGTCGCCTCTCCACTGCCAGATCTCTCCAACGAGCAAAGTCCTTCGTCGCCTCTAGTATTTTCTCTCTCTAGATCTATATATTCACTATGCACCTCTCCCCTTTCCCTTGTTGTCGTCGGCGGCTTGCTGTGGCGCATGTCTCGATGGGTCCGCCCTCGCTGGCTAGGGACTGTGGGTCACAACCCGTCTGGCGCTGGCCAGGGGCCGCGAGTCACGACCCGTTGGCTAGGGGTCACAACTTGCTGGCTGTTGGGCAAGGGCGGCGAACCACTGGCCGCTAACCTTTGGCCTGAGGCCACGGGGCGGGACCCGCTGGCCGCTGACCAGGGGCCAATGGCCGCCGGTGTAAGATATCAGAAATTTTAGAGTTAAGATCAAACAAATTAAAGGCTGAGTTTTTAATTGGGCGGGATTAAATGGGTTGAAGCCCAAATTAGTCAAGCCCATTTAGGATAATGAGTCAGATCTAGAATTAGGTTAAGATTATGACCAATTAAAAGGGAGGAGAAGATTAGTCTCGCAAAGACGAATCAAACAAAACTTATTTGGATCAAATTGAAGGTCGTTTGGTTAGTAAACTAAGCAAATCAATTATTGTAAGAAAATCCTAAATTTAAACCGATTTACCCTAAACCTCGTAACCCCGGACGCCCACGACCACGTCTCTCGCCGAACCAACGGACACAACCCTCGAGCTCGCATTCGCCAACAAAAATCTCCGATAGGCAAGCTTTAAAAGGGCGTGCGAGGAGGGAGTCGAGGGAACTTCCCTTTTCTTCTCCTCTCCATCTCGGCGTCGCCATCCTCCCTGAAGCAGAGCTAGCCGCCGCTTGCCCTATGCCCCAACGCCCGCCGACCCACGACCTTGTTTATTCTCCTGCCATCGTCGCACTGTCGCTGCCGTCCCCTATCAACCATTGCCAACCTCTGCCCTTCGTCACTGCCACGTGGAGAAGACACTCGGCCCCATGCTCTAGCCCCCAACGCCATCCCCTGTCAAAGACTAGCGCCTCCTTTCCCTGATCGCCCTCTACACTGCCTGAAACAACCCCAACCAGCGCTGCCTCCTTTCTTCCTCAGGTCGTCGGTGACCTCCTTCTTCACGGTTCACCGCCGCCTTCCTCACCCAGCCGACGCCGTCGCGTGATCACACTTTCCCCTTTTGCCCTCCGAAATCCATGCCCTATTGATGAGGTTTGTCCTGTAACTTTGTCACCACTCGATAAGGCTCTTTGTTAGTTGGATCACAACATTAAATTATTGGTTGCTTAAGGAACGGGGAGGCTAAGATGGCTCTGTGTTCAGTCCTGAAGTTCTTGATCTAACAGAGGATGGCCTTATTGAGAAGTTTGCAGTTGGTATCTCCATGGTTACTTCATTGTCTTTATCCATATCCAACCCAAGTTCACATCGCCTATGTAGAGAAAAAATCTAATCAAGGTAAGTGTTCTTAATTCGGTCAGTCTTGTAAGATACCAGAAATTTTAGGATTAAAATTAACCAATTAAAGGCTGAGTTTTAATTAGACCGGATTAAGTGAGTTGAAATCCAAAATTAATCAAACCCATTTAAGTTAATGGGTTGGATCTAGAATTAGATTAAAATTATGAACAAATAAAAGGGACAAGAAGATTCGTCTTATGAAGATGAATCAAACAAAACTGGTTTGAATTAAATCGGAATTCATTTGGTTAGTAAACCAAGTGAATTAAGATTAAACTCGATTTGTTACAGTAAACCCTATATTTTAAGTTGTTTTAGTCCAAATTCTAATCCTAGTTCAAGTTACTATTACTCCTCAAAATAATAAAATCATGATTACTGTTACCTAGACCCGCCGACACCCGTGAACTGCGCGACCCGCTGAAGCCCGCGACCGTGTGACCCGCTCCCTTCCGTGCGATCCGCGACGTCGGGGATCGAGTTTGCCGAAACTGACGCAGACACCGTCGCACGCCCACGTCCGACACCGAAAACCTCTCGGAGTTACGACTATAAAGAAGTTGATCGAAGGTGGGAGGTGCTGAGCAAACCCTAGAATCGCGACTTCTATTTTCTGCCACCACGCCTCCCTCCCTGTGATTTCCCCTATGCACGGCCGCCGGTAGATGCTCGACCACCACTGCGCCTTCGTCGCCCGTCGCATGGAGAAGACGAGCAGCCGACGCCCGACGCTGTCGCCTGCTGCCACCGACCCCGCGATCTCCTCCTCTACGACGCCACTGCCCGTCGCCTGGAGACGTTGCACGACGCTGCCTCCTTTCTTCTCCGTCACGCCCGCGCACCCTAAAATAGAGCTGCCGCCGCGTCTTCACCTCCGGCCACCGAAGCCCCGACCCAGCGCCACTACCGGCCGTCGGAAACCTGTCAAGGTAGCGGCTGAATCCAATTGAGTTAGGGTCTCACTTTTGATTAACAGAAGATTTTTTATGACGGTTTTGGCCTAATTAATTTGACATAAGATTGATTTAATTAGGGTCTTTTGTGAGCTAGGCGTTATGGTTAGATTTAAGGACAACCATTTGCTATTATCAACTTGGTTTTATTTGATGGACTATAAACTATGATTAGAGATAAGCTAATTTGTTGATGAGCTGTGAGGAAGGGTTAAATAAGGTTATTGCTAATTGGATCTAAACAAATATGTTATTCTTATGCTACAATCGTTTAGAATGATAGAATTCCACCATCTCTTCATGGAGTTGTACCATTGCAAGAACGGATAGATATGGTATTGTGAGTTTTAGTTGAATCAGAGGATAAATTTGTAAATCCTAGGTTTGTAGGTTGGTCAAGGAATTATAAAGGAAATTAATTTAATTAGGTCTAAACCTTTGGATCGATTGGATTGGCTTATGTTGATCCTAGTTGATCCGGTTTAGGCTAGCTTGAGTTAATGAGAGTTTAATTGTGTTAGATTAACCTTAGAATCAACTAGGATTTTCTTTGAAGGAAAATTTATAAAATATTATATTTAGAGGATGCTTTATTTTACAGGACCTTGACTTGTGAATCTGATTGTATTTAAGGGTTCTTAGTGCGATGATTCATCAATCATGTGGGTGATCCATGTATTTAGTCAATACAGGATAGTTCTTTCCTAGTGCATGTTATTTTTTGTTATTGTTGATTAGACACCTTAATCGTACCCTTATTTATTGTTATCTGGATACCTTAGTTATACTCATGATTATTCCTTGCTTGTCCTTAATTCAGTTGACCTTATAAATATCTATGTTGTTGTTTGTATGATACCTGTTATCAATGGAAATCTTATTTACACTGTTTTCCTTTCTAGTGCATATTGGTTATTGTTACTTGATCATAACATCATGGTGCATGGTGATGATTGTAATCCCCAATGTTGTGGGTCTATAGTCATCAATAGTTGACCTGTAGTGGAATAAGTTATTAGGATGACCCTAATCTTGGATGGTGGTTGTATGGCCTGTACACAATCGAGTCAATGTCTTGTGTCCTCGTCACCGCAAAGTGGTGGTACTCAAAGTATGAAAGTGATACTCGTAGAGGTACTCAGAGAGTATGGAAGTGATACTTGAGGACAAGTATGAAGGACAGACATTGGCCATAGAATGTATGTAGTTATACATGGACTATCTACTATTTTATCACCAGACTACTTTGTTGTATGGCTGAAATTATGACAGTGTGATGTCGGACACCCCCAGCATCATATATACATGATTAGGATGAGTGTGGCAGTTGCATCATGCATATGCTTGCATTATGTGCATTATATAGGTAATGGACGTATGTAGATGCTGTATTTGGTTGTATACTTGGTTGATACATTTGTGTGCCATTATCATTCATGTCATGCATATGGATTATGATCATTTATTCACTATTAGTGTTGATCACTAATTGATTTTTATTATTCACTTATTTATCTTGTATATTATTAGCCATGTACTATCTATCTTGATTATCCACTGAGTATTTTGTACTCACCACCTTGATCCTGGGGTTTTCTTGTCTCTACAGGTAATAGATAGAAGATTACTGTTGATGTCAGAAGAGATATGCCAGTTATGTCATCTCACAACTGGAGGAGGATTTCGATTGTGTAGTTTTTACCTTGTATAGATTTAGATTTTGAGTTATATCCGTTATATGGATTTCATCGTGGATATTATCGTTATGTTTCCGCTGCGTTGTTGTAGATTTTAGTATGCGTTGAGTTTTCATATAATCGTGATCGATTTTTCGTTGATGTAGTGGTTCTTTAATTGATGCCGGGTTGTTGTAGCTTGTTATTTCTATGTGTATGAGTTGTATATGTTGTTGTGGTCGTATGGGCCTTTATACAGTAGTTGTTTAGCAGTTGTGTATTTATGAGCGGCCGTGTAGGCCTCCATGTTAAAATGTATCTAGGGAAATTGAATTGTTATAAGGGAGATGTTGCTGAAATTTTTCAGACGGCCGTCTCTCGGGACGTGACATTAAAAGTGAAAATATTGCTGCTTGTACTTATTCTTCCTTCTCCCCTTATACACCTCACTTTTGGTCTTCTAAATCCTCAATTTGACCGCTCTCAACCCATATAATCTGTTTTTGCAAGAGTTTTATTTATGCCCCCACAAGTGTGATGTGATTGTAAAATATTCGGAGGAACGAAATAAGAGGATTAAAATTTGAACCCTAAATCACAATAAGGATAAATATTCTATAAGTTTACCAACTTCTGGATATTTTATAAGTTATGTTTGGAATTTATTCAATAGACTAACTAGAAGAAAGACCATCTGGTAGGATAATAAAGAAAAAGATCATCTATGTCGAGAATTAATCGAGTGAGCGTAATCATCTTTTTGTTACCATGATAAAGAGTATTAATGCCCCCATGGGTTAGCGCAGATGATTCCTGTAAGGGTGTTGCCACCAATAGAACAGGGGTCAATTCCCTACGAGTGCAGAAGCTTGGTTGGTTGCCTCACCTCCCTTGCAGGTGCTACTGTTGCTAAGGGTGAAGTCCCTTGTAATTTTACATCCCTTCTAGAAAGTGGGGGATCACCTTGGCCACTTGGTGGTCGACTATAATTAAGTTGACCTAGTGATTTACCTCCCTTCACATAACATGAGGGTGGGTTGTGATGAATGCCTGGGTAAGCATAATCACCTGACTATAAGCTAACCCTATGATTTACCTCTCTTCACATAACATGGGGGCGGCATGTGATGGACGCCTAGGTGAGAGTAATCGCCTTTTTGCTATAATGATAAAGAGTCTAATGGCCCTATGGGCTAACACAGATGGTTCCTATAAGGGTGTTGCCACCAATAGACTAGGGGTCGATTCCCTGTGGGTGCAGAAGCTCAACTGGTTGCCTCACCCCCCTCTCCCCTTGCAAGTGCTACTGTTGCTAAGAGCGAAGTCCCCCATAATTTTACCTCGGTGCTACTGTTGCTAAGAGCGAAGTCCCCCATAATTTTACCTCCTTTTCAGAAAATGAGGGATGGCCTTCGGCCACTTGGTGGTGACTATAAGCTAACTAACTTCTAATTTACCTCCTGTCACATAACCTAAGGACGGGTGTAAGGGGGGCTTGAGATGAGTGAAATCACTTTTTTGCGAGCGTAGATGGTTCTTATAAGGGTGTTGCCATCAATAGACTAGGGATCGATTTCCAACGAGTGCGAAAGCTCGGCTGGTTACCTCACCCCCCCCCCCCCCCCCCCCCCTTGCAGGTTTTATTATTGCTAAGGGTGAAGTCCCCCATGATTTTACCTCCCTTCTAGAAAGTGGGGGATCACCTTGGAGGGGCCGCCGTGGTAACGGATTCACCTTTGACATTGATGATAAAGAGTCTTAAGCCCACATGAGTTAGCATAGTTGGTATCTGCATGTGATGTTGCTGTAATAGGTCATGAGATCGATCTCCAGCATATGGGTGGAATGGCTCACTAGCTCACTGATCTCCCCATGTAGAGGACCGTTGTGCTAGGCGAAGCCACCCATGATTTACCCCCCTTCCAGATCGTGTGGAGCAATCTTGGAGGGGCTCACGGGGTGAGGGTTATCACCTTTTGCTGCAATGATAAAGAGTCTTAATGGCTCCCGGGCAATGGTGCGGCGATAAGGCATTTGCCAGATTAATTAAACACATAATTCAATTTCCAACTATGACGTATTGTAGTGCAATTTTCTTCAATGGGATAAAAAAACTTGGGATGTTGGTTATTGGGTGAGGAGTCGCACGCACTTCTGAATTTACCTTGGTGGTCTATCTCTCTTCCAAATTGCTTGGGGTAATCCTGGAAGGGCCCTCGCCTCCCGATGCTAATGGTGCGGTGATAAGACATTTGGTAGATTAACCAAGTACATAGTTTGATTCCCAACTATGACGTATTGTAGGACATTTTTCTTTAATGGAATGAAAAATCTGGGACACACAATTCTGAATTTACCTTGGTAGTCAGTGGAAGCTCTTCTAAATTTACATTGATGGTCAGTGGGAGCTTTCTGTGGGGCTGGGCTGATCATCTTTAAAATTTAATAAGTTCGAAGAACTAGATACTAAAATTATAAAAAAAATGATAAAGAGTCTTAAGGCCCCGAGCATAGTGCACAAGACGCTCAACGCATTAATGAAGCACTATAGTTCAAATCTCAATTACGATGCACTATGATTGGGTGAGGAATCGTTTGCATTTTCTGATTTATTTAATGGATAAATCAGAAAAAGTGTTGTCCATCTTCAAAATTAATTGGTTTATAAAGACTGGACAACTGAATTATCAAAATATATAAATAGTCTGCAATGTTATTATTTTGTAATTATATTTTTTAAAAATTAAATTAATTATATGTAATCAATTCGCACGTTGAGCTATTAAACTTTTACAATTTAGTGTATATAATTGAGCAGCAGACTAGCCTACGTAGCGCAAGCGTGCGCTTACGATAAGTAAATAATAATAATTTAAAAAAAAATAACGTCGCAATGCACACGGCATTGGCCCTTGCGAAAAGTCTACCACTCCTTTCTTTAAGCTTCCGTCGTATACAACTAAAATGAAGGTCAAAGATATTTGATGCCACTTCTGCTATTTTACAAACAGGAGGAGGTGAGAGCATTAGCAAGCATCGAGAATTGATAGACACGATGACCACCGTCCTCTCCTCCGCCTCTCTCGCCGTGCTGTCGTCCAATCCTCGTTTCCCGACGCCAAGCTCCTCGTCAACCAAACTGCAGATCTTCAGCCATCAGGATCACCTATCCTTCAGCTTCCCGCGCTTGATTGTTTCTCCTGCAGCTTCCACTATTCACCCCGTTAGAATTCCTCCTCCTTCTGCCATCGTCTCGACTGCTGTGACGGCCTCCATGAGCGCCGCTGGTCTGGTTTCATACATATCTCAGAATGAACATATAGTTTTGTTAATTTTATTCCTGATTTTGTTTAAATTTATCTGGGGAACAAAAAGAGGTAGATGAAGGAAAGATGAAGCAACTCATCTCTGCCATTACCGGACACCTTGCAAGTTTAGGAGATGGACTAGAAGACCTCAGCAGCTCCCCGCGGGATGCTCTGAAAATGGTGGATGTGATCGAGCGGCTCGGAATTCAAAGATTTTTCCAAGAACAAATCCACAGAATCATACGCTTGAGCTACTTGTATGTGCTGCCCTTTTGACTTTTGTGATCTGGATCCTTTCTATCTCCGCCTGTTTCTTCTAATTAAGCGAGGATCATTGATGAGGACAAAAACTGGCTTGTCACTGATGTTTTCAGGCGATGGCACGAGCAACTCGGGTTCCATGACGACCCCGATGCTACATTGTTGGGATTTCGCTTGCTCAGGCTCTTTGGCTACCATGTCACTGCAGGTGCTATGCTTCAATTTTGATTTTTCTTAACTCTTCATCACGATGCATGTGTCTTCTTAATATGAGGCTATTTCCTAATGAGAGAGATCAACAAGAGTCTTCTTGGAAAAAGATAGAAATAGTAAATGAATATCTTGCCATATTAATTTCATTGTGCATAGAGTTTGAGTACATACTTATCTACAAAATAGGTTGTCCTTCTACCGAGGATACAAAACCATCCTAATCTATTTTAGCATTGGTTGGTACTACTAGCATCATCATCAAGCTGGCATGTCACTACCATACACATACACTAGAGCAGCCTCTACCGAGCAACCTCTTTATTCTTGGGAAGCACATTCTTTGAACAACGACCAAAATACACTACTCCATAGACATTATGTTAGAAATGTGAATGACAAAAAAGTAGATGAAAGGAATAGACTCTATGAGATTTTAGTCCCGGTTAAATGATTAATTTATATTGTTGCACAAGTATGTATGTTGTGATCAAATAAGTGAGGAGAATTTCTCTCTCGTATGTGAGTGTGTAAGGGGTGTAAATTATAGGTCTTGGATTTACACTTAACCAAGTTGACTCATGTGTGAGTTCAAATATAACAGATGTATTAATGTGATTATTGCAAAATCCGTAACTATTTGGGTATAATGGCCAACTATTGATGGTCGACGATAACATATTGATCCGACCATTAAAGGTAATAAATGACTTTTACTCTATTAGTTAACACAGCCAAAGGGGAGGCACTCATATATATAAGGAGCCTAAATCTAGGTAGAAAAATGAGCGAAAGTAATACTCTGTCCACCTATATTCCCTTCAAATTATTTTTCCTTTATTATGCATCTATTGCTCGGTAGACTATCAGTGATAGTCTTCAGGTACAATTTTTAGTTCGCCGTGACAATCAGTGTTTGGTGGAAATCGCGATTTGTAGTTGTATCTAGTAAAACAGATGACCCATGACAACTTTGAAACACTATTAAAGGAGGGATGAATCTGTTTTAAGGAATCTGCGTTGAAGACAAGCCTCGACACTTCGAAACCCACTTGGGAATACTTTCTCGAGCACTTGGACTCCAAGCTCGAGCACTTAGCACTCGGGTGATACTCAGTAGTCGGGCGACTTCTCTCCATTCGACATTCTACTCGGTAGTCGGGCGACTTCTCTCCCGACTCGACATTCCACTCGGGTGATAACAGAAGTCAGGCAAAGCTCTCTCTTGACTTGATCCAGTAGTCGGGCAACAGTTCACTCAGCTAACACAACGTTCAAGTTACTCAACACTTGGCAATTTGACCGACTTTACTATCAGCAACTTGGATCTCTACCGACTTGGGCAACAACACACAACATCTCTCTCGGCAAACATGAGGTCACCAGACCTCGCGGCACTAGGAGAGCAGCATCCCGCTCTCGGCCTTGGCTCCTCACTTGGATAACCAAGCAACGCAGAGCTTGGTAGCCTGAGATTATCAACTCAGGTTATCTCACAGATAAGTGAAGTTAATTTATAATTTAGATTATTC
>NW_027435283.1:0-2395 GCF_044706935.1 Curcuma longa
TTGGCGTTCTGGATCTCCGTCCTGCGTTCCGGATTCTATCCGCTCCGAAAAGCATAGAACCCCACAGGACAAAAATTTTATCCCGCCTGGATCAATTGACAAAGTCTACAAAAGACTAAGTCAATCGATCCTTCAGGATCGCCGATTCCTAAATTACTAACTACGGTTTCTATGACTAGTTCTAGTAAAATTAAAACTGCGGAAAATAAATTTTACCAGAACCTTGTTGATGACCTCGGAGCCTTCCGCTGTATTCCTTTCTTCTTCCTGGACGTTGGGTGGACAACGATCCTCCAGAAATAAAGAACTGCAACCTCCGGATGATGAAGCCTTGGATCGCCTTTCTTCTTCTCGCAGCAACTTCGCCTTGTCTCGTCTCTTTGCTTGGATCCGGCCACCACCTTGGAAGAGGGGTTCGGCCACCTCAAGAGAAGAAGGGGAAGGGGCGGTGGAGGAAGAAGAAGAAAAAGAAAAGGAAGAAGAAGAAGAAGAGGGGCGGCGGCACAATAGAAGAAAGGAGAGGAGAGCTTTGGTTTTTCGGAAACCTTTCTCTCTAATCCTCTTGTTGTAATTGCCGCCCACCCCCTCCCCCTTATTTATATCCATCACGCCAAGACCAAGCCTCCTTTGCTAATTAAAATTATTTCTTAATTTGGAATGATTTAAAAAACCAATTCCAAATTTATAGAAATATCTTTAATCTTAGCCTTTAGATTTAATTGCTTGGTTTTCTACCTTTGGATCTTTTTGATTTGGTTTTTCCTTTTTATAAAAAAAATGAAATCAATTTTTTTATCCAATTTATTAATTTGGCCGGTCATTATAAAATATTTCTAATTTGGAATTATTTTTATAACCAATTCCAAATTCCAGAATTATTTTAAATCTCAGCCAATTAAATAAATTGCAACCGTCGGATCTTTTTAATTTGGTTTTTCCTTTCTAAAAAAAAAACCAAATCAACCTTATCCATATCTAAAGTGGCCGGCCACTTTATGGATAGGATTGGTTTAATCCTTGAACCAATTTTATATTAAATTAGAAAATAAAACCGAACCGAAGAGATCTCATCCGTCGGATGCAACTTAATCTCATCTAACGGTTCTAATATAATCTTCTTTAATATAACTTAATTGATTCGATCCAACGGCCCTGATCCAATCTCTTGGGCGTGTGGTTCAATGAACCAACTCTGGTTCACCTCGTGAACCGGTTCTTCCTTCCAAAGAGAATTAAAACCGAACCGGAGAGATCTCGTCCATCGGACGCGACTTAATCTCATCCAACGGTTCTAATCTATTCTCTTTCTATTCCTCTTTATTTATTTCGATCCAATGGATGCAACTTGATCTAATCCCACGGATACAAGCTGATCTCATCCATTAACTCATCCTACGGTCGAGAACTAATCTCATCCAACGGTCGAGATTAAATCTCATCCGACGGCTGAGAACTAATCTCATCCGTTTGATTGCATCCTTTTGAAGATGTCTTTAGGCTACAGTGGGGACCTCGAGGAGGTATTAGATCTGGCCTTCTGATGGGTTTCGGATCCCGTATTCAACCCCGAATACACACCTACATCCATCAACAACGATCCATTCCACTAGAGGATCATTATTGCACTACCAATCTAATCCCCAAATTACGTTATGGGTTCCTTCTTATTATTTTATGCATTGCTCCCCGTGTTTAAGATATCGTATGTCCGTCAATTATCTGAGTTCACTGACAACTCAATAATCGACATCTAAGACCTTGAATAGTACCACTCAACCTTATTGTCAGCCGGACCAAGTCCACTTGCAAGATTTGACTTGACAATCCTTATGAGCTCTCCAAGGGGACATCATCAGCCCTACTGGGACACGGATTCCTTCTATAATTAATGGCACACCGTATAAATAGTAACATCACCCAACTTACCGAGAATATTTGATCTGACGGAAAGATCTCACCCTTTGGTAAATCAAAGCAATAATTACTAAGTATAGGTGCCCATTTATTACATCGGGATTAAGAGTGCATAATTATAATAACAGAGGTCTTGTTCAATTTGCGAGTCAGTGTAAATCGAACAACCTCAATGGTCCTACTCAATACACACAAAGTGCACTAGTGTAATTCTACAGTCAAGACAGACAGTCACCGAATTACACTACAACCGTTCCCGATGGTTTGTCCAAAGTCATCTTGGTTGTGAGCCTTAGTTTATAATTCACAAGGGACCGATAATCATGGTCTTCTGTGTCTCACAGACACCAAGTTATCTACAATGTAAATTAAGAGGACTTTATTGCAAAATACACTATTGCAATCATTTGACCAAAACATGATACTTTATTTCATAAATGTTTATATACAAAAGAGCTAGTCTTTTCAGTATACTTCCTAA
>NW_027435284.1:0-1277 GCF_044706935.1 Curcuma longa
TATTGGTTTAATCCGCGAACCAATTTTATATTAAAATAGAAAATAAAACCGAACCGAAGAGATCTCATCCGTCGGATGCAACTTAATCTCATCTAACGGTTCTAATATAATCTACTTTAATATAACTTAATTGATTCGATCCAACGGACCTGATTTGATGGCTTGGGCGTGTGGTTCAATGAACCATCTCTGGTTCACCTCGTGAACCGGTTCTTCCTTCCAAAGAGAATTAAAACCGAACCGGATAGATCTCGTCCATCGGAGACGACTTAATCTCATCCAACGGTTCTAATCTATTCTCTTTCATTCCTCTTTATTTATTTCGATCCAATGGATGCAACTTGATCTAATCCCACGGATACAAGTTGATCTCATCCATTAACTCATCCTACGGTTGAGAACCAATCTCATCCAACGGTCGAGATTCAATCTCATCCGACGGCTGAGAACTAATCTCATCCGATTGATTGCATCCTTTTGAAGATGACTTTAGGCTACAGCGGGGACCTCGAGGAGGTATTAGATCTGGCCTTCTGATGGGTTTCGGATCCCGTATTCAGCCCCGAATACACACCTACATCCATCAATAACGATCCATTCCACTAGAGGATCATTATTGCACTACCAATCTAATCCCCAAATTACATTTTGGGTTCCTTCTTATTATATTATGCATTGCTCCCCGTGTTTAAGATATCGTATGTCCGTCAATTATCTGAGTTCACTGACAACTCAATAATCGACATCTAGGACCTTGAATAGTACCACTCAACCTTATTGTCAGTCGGACCAAGTCCACTTGCAAGATTTTGACTTGACAATCCTTATGAGCCATCCAAGGGGACATCATCACCCCTACTGGGACACGGATTCCTTCTGTAATTAATGGCACACCGTATAGATAATAACATCACCCAACCTACCGGGAATAATTGATCTGACGCAAAGATCTCACCCTTTGGTAAATCAAAGCAATAATTACTACCTATAGATGCCCATTTATTACATCGGGATTAAGAGTGCATAATCTATAATAACAGAGGTCTTGTTCAATTTGTGAGTCAGAGTAAATTGAACAACCTCAATGGTCCTACTCAATACACACAAAGTGTACTAGTGTAATTCTACAGTCAAGACAGACAGTAACCGAATTACACTACAACCGTTCTCGATGGGTTGTCCAACACCATCTTGGTTGTGAGTTTGACCAAATCATGATTTCTTATTTCTTAAATGTTTATATAAAAGACCTAGTCTTTTCAGTATACTTCCTAACA
>NW_027435285.1:0-2672 GCF_044706935.1 Curcuma longa
GGGGCGGCAACAAGTAATCAAGAAAGGATTAGAAGAAAGCTAGGTTTTCCGAAACTCTCTTCTTCTCTTTGTGCCGCCGCCCACCCCCTTTCTTCCTTCTCCTTTTGTTTTTCCTCTTCTTCCACCGCCCCTTCTTTCTTTCTCTTTAGTGGTGGCCGAACCTCCCCTAGGTGTGGTGGCCGGATCCAAGCTAGGAGACAAGAAGAGGCCACGTTCCAGCGAGAAGAAGAAAGGAGATCCAAAGCTTCATCAGAGGTTGCAGTTCCTTGGTTCCTGAAGGATCGTTGTCCACCCAACGTTCAGGAAGAAGACAGGAATACAGCGGAAGGCAGCGAGGTTATCTTCAAGGTTCTGGTAAATTAATTTTATTTCCGCAGTTTTTAATTTACTAGAACAAGTTAGATAATACCGTAGATAATAATTAGGAATCGGCGATCCTGAAAGGATCAATTGATATTGTCTTCCTCTGTTCTGTGGGGTTCTTTGCTCTTCGGGGCGGATAGAATCCGGATCGCAGAACGAAGATTAAATCGCCCAACACCTTACATGAACCAGACTTCAAACAACCCAAGAAAATTTCGTATCACTATGAGCCCTCTTATTATGAACCTTCCTATCCTGGGATTGAGTCGGCTAGACATTCTTATGCATATGGTCAAATGAAACTTAAGCGTATGATTTTTTTGATTTTTGTACTTCTTTAGATACACTCCATGAAGAGCACTCTGCTTACTAACGTCAGATGGATGAGTATGATGCTATGACTCGGGAGCAGTTTAGGAAAATAAAAACGTCATTTTATAGGGCGGATGAGTTTTCTCTTCAGTGAACAATTTCATAGGGACAAGTCAATAGGAAGTGAAATGAGGAAATTCAGGAGGTCCATGGATTTGACGCGTCAGCAGTTTGCCTTTATATCAGTATCATAGTTTGCATTTTGCTTTGAAATTTGTTTATGCAGTTTGCTTTGAATTTATGCAGTTTGCTTTGAATTTTGTTTATGCAATTTGTTTTGAAATTTGCTTTGTGAATACATAGTAAATAACATGTCAGAAATTACCATATCATCTTAGGTGTTTGTCCTTATGTAAAAATGCTAGCATTTTGTTAAGATGACGATATTGATACAAGTAGTTAACATCCCTAGAACTAGGTTTTTCCATATCTTCAGAAGTAGGAAGTAAGCTAGTATTTCTTGAGAAAGTTGAGACTTGGTGGTGTTCACCATTCTACGTGTCACGTGGTGCATCAAATTAATAAAGATTGAGACATTTCAAAACTAAAATAAAGATGTAGCATGGAGTCCCAAGTCGTATTTTTTCCAAGGATACTAATAAGCGTGTTTGAATTAGATTTTCAACTTTTCCTTTTTGGATTTTCTATATCAAAAATCTAAACAAGCAATTGAATTAAAATCTAAACAAAATGATTAAAATGAAAGAAATTACAGCTTAAACTAATAAAGCTAAATAACTGGAAAATTAAACTAACTAAATGCAGAATTAATAACAAAATGGTAAACTACTGAATAAAACTAAAATTAACAAGAAATCTAACTCTAATTACAATTAAACTACTTGATCCTAATGCAATTAAACTAAGCTTCCTATCTGGATTCTAAAGAATTCAATTCAGAAATAAATTGTGCAGAATTTGTAATTAAAGCAATTAAAATAGGAAATGGAAACAATTCTAGAAATTGCAATCCTCAATCAAATTATACTAAAGCAAATTCAGTAACAAAGTTTTTGCAATAAAACTACAGATCTAGGTCAAGAAAATGCTGGAAATCATTCACAAACTCCAAATCAGAGAACAAATCCCTTCATCCTCACGGATCTATGAAGAAACCTCAGGGAACGCCCTTGCGGTTTTCAACAGCTTCTTTCGGATTCTTTAACCGATGAACCAAGACCTCCCAGCAACAGGGAACGCCCGTGTGACTGGAATTCTTGTCGCGTGAAGAACAGGGGAGACACTGCGATCAAAGATGGAATATCTGATAAATCTAAATCTCAGATCTACTGGTTAAAATGAAGGCGGAATGATGATAGGATCTCTTGGCGAACTCCAGAAAACCCTCTAACATCGTATGGAAACCTTAGATCTAAGGAACGCCCTTGATTCAAGGATGCGGCGGAATGAAAATGAAGAAATGCGCGATCTGGAGATTGTCCTTGTCGCGTGTTGTTCAACTCCCCGAAGATAGCTAATGAATTCGAAAATCACTGTTGAAGAATGGATCAGAACTAAGATCTGGAGAAGTGAATGGAGCTCGCCGTCGGTGTCGCGCGCGCGGAGAAAGAAAATCGCGATCCAAATCTGCGAAGCCACTGTTCTCTTCTCAAGCCGCAAGTTTTGTTCTCCAGTGAACCGGGTTCACATGAATTGGTCCGGTTCAGCAATTTGGTTCAATTCCTGGCTCAATTTTTGGTTTGATTCAACTTATTTGATCAGTCAGATTTAACAGTGACTTGATGTGGCTGATTTTGAGCTCATCTGATTTTCCCTGTCCTCACCTAAAACCAAAATCAACAAATCAATCAAAATTTGAATTAACTCGAAAGAAATCATGAATATCAATTTTAACACCAAAACCTTTTATTTAACCCAAATAAACTCAAATGTTTATTTATTCAAAGTAAAATGCAGTGCCAATTAAACCAATCATC
>NW_027435286.1:0-2136 GCF_044706935.1 Curcuma longa
CATTCCGTTTACTTACGGAAGTACATCAACTGACTATGTCACACCTAGCCCAAGCTGTAATTGCTTGTCCTGCGGATTCAAGTTACTCAAAACAACTGTCCAAGATAGCTATCCTCTTGATGTGTTATTACTTTGGCCAAAGACTTATGATAACAATCCTAACAAGTGGCCATTGGATTTACATCTCTAAATTAAAGGAATGGTGAATCCTCTGTTAGCTACTCAAACACCTTCGGGCACTTCGGCTTATACCCAATTATTCTGGGTCTGCACCTCCATAGAGACACTTACTTAATATGTTAAAGTATAAGTCTCCATGACCAAGATGACTTGAATACCTCAAGTCCACCCGAAATTTACATTCGAGCTGCAATGAGATCTTCATAAACATTCATAGAATTATTATATTTGAGAGGTGCCCTTAAGCAATCGCCTTACAGTTATACTATTTATTAGATAAATAGCAATTCACTATTTGAGTGTGCATTCTCTATGTGTCTAATTGGATCTTAAACTCATTTATTGAATGCCCATAATACGATTCATGAGAGAATTTGTGATTGGATCATAACTAGTGAGCATCTCTACATGTGCAATTATATATGTATTGAAATTATTCCTAGTCGAGGAATTGATGAGCATGAACGTCACCGATTTTGTTGAGACTAGCGCATTCAAACTCCTTGGTTTGCCAAGCAGCTGATCTCACTAGCTGAAGATATTGGATGTTGAGAGTTAAATGTGGATGCTAGTTAATGGTAACTAGTTCATTGAAGTGACATGCCTTGAGACTTCATATGGTTCCATACATATGTCAATGAAGATCTCATTATAGCTTAAGTGTGAGTTTCCTAGGACTTGCGGTATTCAAGTCACCTTGGTCATGGAGGTTTATACTTTGACATCTTAAGCAAACATCTCTGAGGAGGTGTGAACTCAGAATGATTGGGTATTATAAGTCAAAGTGCCTGAAGGTATTTGAATAACCCAGAGAGGATTCACAGCTCCTTGAAAAGGGAGATGTGTACATTGGGTCGCTTATTACGATTGTTACTGAAATTCTTTAGCCAAAGCATTACTTGTCAAGAGTACGATACTCTTGAACACCTATACAAGTAACTTGAATCAACAGGATAATAAAAGCAAAGCTTGGGTTAGGTGTAACATAGTCAATCTAGTGGAGACTGACACATACAGACCATGTCTTAAACTAAACGAGTATAAGACAATGAAAGGAATGAGACACGTTTCATTTTAAGCTGGTAAAGGGTTTAGAAATGTTTTGGAATCAATTGTTGATATTCTAGTCAATTGGAGAATCATGATGTACTACTAGGTGTCACTCATGTTCATTGCATAATTAATAGTTAATTACGGATAGCCAACATAATCAGGAACCTATTGGGTCACACGCACTACAAGTTCTCCGAAGGACTTAAAATAATTTTGAGAATTAGATTCTTAGATCAAGAGAAATAAAGTCTAGTTGGACCAGACAAAGGCAAAATGATGGACTTCATCTTATGAAGACGAAATAAACAAAATTGATTTGTTTCAAATCGGAGATGGTTTGGTTATTGAACCAAACGATTTGGTTTTGAATCAAATTGAACTAACTTGATTTGGTTCATGATGAAAGATATTTGATGCGTGTTCCGCAAGTATACGGAATGTCGCCAAGTAATAAAAAGATCGAATCCACAGGGACCATGGAATTAGTTACTAACCTAGCACAATAAGAGTGGAGAGTTCATAGGAAATGATTTGGTGTGGAGGAGAAAGAGTATTCTAGAGCTCATAAACCTTAATTCTAAGATAGAATTCGACTATGACAAAATGTGGGAAGGCGATCCTAGGACTTCGGATTCCTCGAGATATTGATTGAATCGACTTGGTATCCTCTACCATTCCTCAAGCATCTGGACGAGATTGGAGCAACACGACCGTGTCAATAGGACACGGCCATAAGCTGCTTGTGCCAAATATGAGACACGGTGGTATGTTGGCGATATGTCTGGATCTCCTGTTCCTGCTATCCGGGTTCCTTACCGCCCCGAAGAGCATAGAACTCCACAGAACAAAAAAAAATTCTAATGCCCTGCCTCGGATCAATTGACAAAGTCTATAGCAGAGAAT
>NW_027435287.1:0-2005 GCF_044706935.1 Curcuma longa
AATAAATCATCATCGATCTAACCATTTCCATAAGAGTTCTATTCCTTCGCTCCGCCACACCATTCTATTGGGGTGTACCAGGTGCGGACAATTGGGATTGAATTCAGCCTCTGATAAGTAATCCTAAATTCTCCTAAGAGGTACTCGCCACCACGATCAGATCGTAGTGTCTTGATACTCTTACCAAGATGTTTCTCCACATTAGCCTTAAATTCTTTGAACTTATCAAAGCACTCAGACTTGCGGCGCATCAAGTAAATGTATCCATATCTCGAATAGTCGTCTATAAAAAAGATGAAGTATTCGAAACCACCTCTTGCCTGGATAGACATAGGACCACACAAATCAGAATGAACCAATTTCAACACTTCTTTGGCTCTATACCCCTTAGCCTTGAAAGGCCTCTTGGTCATTTTACCTTCCAAGTAAGATTCACAAGTTGGAAAATTTTCAACCACCAATGAACCCAAAGGTCCATCGGCTACCAACTGTTGGGGCAATTTTGCCCCAAGTGATTTGGATTTTGATGTTTGGCTAAATCAGTTTAAGTTAGGCAATGTTGGTGATCTAACGTGTGTGAATTGAGTTCACAGGAAAGTCCAGGTTGGAAGACTTGGCAAATGGTGAAGTCCCGGAGGCGCGACCTCTTGGCAAATGGTGAAGTCCCGGAGGCGCGACCTCTTGGCAAAGGTGAAGTCCCGGAGGCGCGGCCTCTTGGCAAAGGAAGAGGTGCGGCCTCTTGGCAAATGGTGAAGTCCCGGAGGTGCGGCCTCTTGGCAAAGGAAGACTTAGCACGACGAAGCTGAGGGAAACGTCTCAAGCTAGTGCAAGGAAGGGCACGAGGCTTGTGGAAGGCGTTTGAAGGCTTGCGTCAAGGCTAAGGAGCTGAAGAAGAAGCTGAAAGGGGAGTTTCAGCTTGGTCAGTCGAACTGGAAGTTGTGATTCAGTCGACTGATCAGAAGTTTCAGTCGACTGACTGTAGTTTCAGTCGACTGGAGATTGATCAGAAGCACACCGAAGCGGACAGAAAGATCAGTCGAGTGAGCAGTCGACTCACATCAGTCGACTGGTCGAGTGAGCAGTCGACTGATACATGACCGTTGGAGCGACAACTGGCGAATTAAATGCGAATTAAATAGCCGTTGAAGCCCATCAGTCGACTGGCCCTTGGAGCAGTCGACTGATGCACAGAATTCTATAAAAATGCAGTTTGACGATTGGAGAAGTAGCGATTCATTCTTCTATATTCTTGCACGAACTCCAATCATTGTAAACCTGATTCCTCTTCCTCTAAACTTCACTACCAATCTTGTACAAGGAAGAGATCGATTTGTAAAGGTTTCTCCGCCTTCAAAGTGCTCTTTGAAAAGGAGAAGTTTCATAGTGGAAAGGTGCTCGCTGTGTGTGGATCCTTGGATTAGTCACCTCGTTGAGGTGGATACCAAGTAAATCGAACGGGTTAGCGATTGTTCTTTCTTTTGTGTATTGTATTTTGCTTCCGCTAACGTATCTTGCAGAGAAAGATCGAGAAATCGCTATTCACCCCCCCTCTAGCAAACGCCTCGGTCCCAACAAGTGGTATCAGAGCAGGTCCCTTTCGCGCGAAGTAACATTCAACCGAAAGAATTTAATGGCGTTTCAAGAGGGATACAGCACCGCACGACCGCCCTACTTCGACGGCAACGACTTCGCATATTGGAAAGGTAGGATGGAGTACTATCTAATGAACGATATTGAAAATTGGTTTAGTGTTGTAGTTGGCTTCGAAAAGCCCAAGGATACAACCGGAGCGCCTCTACCTATCAAAGATTGGTCGAAGGAGATATGTAAGAAAGCACAAGCAAATGCGAAAGCCACAACTACTCTGCAATGTGGACTTTCCAAAGAACAATTGAGCAAGGTCGGTCCATTCAACTCGGCCAAGGAATTGTGGGAGAAACTCATTGAACTCAACGAGGGTTCAAGCGAATCAAGGCGAGCCAAGAGAGATCTCTTGGTGGGTCAA
>NW_027435288.1:0-57208 GCF_044706935.1 Curcuma longa
GCGCTGGCGCTAGTAGTATCTGTGAAGAAGTTCATTTCATTTATCTCTTTTAATAGATATACTTGTTTAATAGAAAGACTTTAGAATATCCCTACTATCTACTACCTTAATTTACTATATTAGGGCCACTGAAAATCACTCTTACTCGGGCCTCGACAGGGTGAGAGTAGTTAGGTCGAAATGAGCGTCTCCTTTGCGAGGAAATCGGACTATTCTACCGCGCCTAAAATAAATTCCCTGACTGGACTTACATCCAGGTAGTTCATTCTCTAGGTTATGTGAGCTCTTTGCTCCTGGTAGACCGGTTGGTGTTCATCAGTCAGTTTGCTTCTTTCTTTGCTTTGACTGACGTAATGGATTTGCCCTTCCTTCCGATTCGGATGGGGATGCGTAATCTTATTCGGAGTCTTAGCCACCCTTCTTCACATCACAGAAAAAGAGAGCTCAGAAGACCTCGTCTATTGGGTTTTTTACATGGATAAGCCTCCTATGGGCTGGCCGTCCTTCTGTTTCGAAGAATGGAATCTTAGTTAGGAGAAGAAGACCGGGGACAAAATCCACTCCCAATCGAGTCCCCTCTTTAGGGGAAAACAACATTAGCGGAAGGGTCAGGGGAGAAAGAAAATTGAATTCGAGATTTATGTCCCCTCTTTAGGGGAGAAAAGATTAGGGTCCGGAATATAATATAGTAAATGAGGCAGGACTCTCGATATCCGCAGCTCCAAAGGCGGATGGAATAACCTCACATAATTGGATTTTATCATCGTACCGGTGTCGTCAATATGTTTGGTCAATTAGTCAAGCGGATTTCCCCCTTGACTCTATCAAAAAGAAGATTTAAGTCTATGATGACTATTATAGTCTTTTATCGCGCGTCGTCATTGATCAATAATGGTAATTTGGTTCGACTCCCATTCCTGGTCTCTTCCCCTACCTTTAAAGGCTCTTCCTCTCTGATAAGGGAATCAATCCTTAAGAGTACAATAATTCAAAGTTCGTCCTTTCAGATTTATCCTACCTTTTATCGATATTCTAGTTCTGTTGAATGTTCGCTTGTGCAGTTGGCGTCAGATATCATACATGGTGTATGAAGATTTGCAAGATTTGAATGAAAATCTGAATTTGACTCTTTCTAACAAAAGAGTAGCTGAAATAAAAGACCTACTTCTTTCGAATAAGTACTATTTCTCTCCTCTACAAATGAAAATCATAGAGAATAGGGAATAACTATTTCTTTTTTTAAAGGATAATTTACCCGATTTAATGTATGGAACATTGCCTAATTCTGATAAGTTTTTTGCGATGATGCCTAATAACAAGGAGGACAATCTAGTTTTAATGGCGTTGTCTGTTATGTTATTGCGTCTCTCTGGGAGCTTGCCAAAATACGGTTTCCGAATAGAAGATCTAGTTTATGATTTTCATTCAAATCTTGATAAAATGGAAAATGTGAATCGAGTCTACAAGGTAGACGTACAGCATTCCTTGAGATCAATACCCATCAGTCTAGTTGAAGAAAAGATTCAGTCTCTAGTTGGAAAAGAATCTCCAATTTACAAACTAGTGTCGTGTTTTCTTCGACTCCCTATCTTTGATAAAGAAGGTCAAAATTATAAAGGCGTGCTGCACCTTACTGGAATTCCAGTAGTAGGTGAGATCACAAAGGTCTTATTCCATATTTATTTAAAATAAACCTTCGAGAAAGATTTTCCTTTAAGGTTTCCTGGGATCGCATTTAGTAGATTTATGAATGAAATCTTGATCTTTACTAATGAGAAAGATATCTTCGACTGTAAGCATGTACATAGGCTATTGGGGGAACATCGTCTCTTCTGTGCGTCACATCCAAACCAACGGGTGCACTCTCAATAAAATCAGTCGGCAAGTGCTGATGTTGGAGGTCGTCCATGAAAGTTATCAGACGGATATGGTTCTAAAGACCGCGAGTAAGAGCAGGAGGGCCGAGTGAAACGACGGGGCGAGCACAGGTGATAAAAGAGCGCAAATGGCGGAAAGAAAGGATAGAATCAATAGTAGGGAGAGGAAGTGCAGGGTCATTGTAGATCATACGACCTCTCTTTAGTCTATTTCACTCGGTCCCTGGTAAAGTAGGGTCGATCCCCTCCTACCTCAACTAGCCAGCCGGACGCTCTATCATCTTGCTTACTTCATTCATTGCCGAAAGTGTGATCGCCTTTCGCTCTTAACTAGCCTCTTTATCTATGCTTGCCTAACCTGGATTAAAGAACTCAATTAGTACTCATGAGGCCCTTACTATATATTTGGCGATCGGATTAGTCGTAAATAGCCCCAAAGGCTATTTATCTGCTCTGCATAGCAGAGGAACTTATATTATATACAGGCGGATTAGTCTACTTAGTCGTAAATAGCCCCTTTGGCTATTTATATGCCTCTGCGTAGCAGAGGTACTTATCTTATATTATATACAGTTAGTCTACGCCAAAGGGGCTATTTATCTTCTTGGGGCTATTTATCTCCTCGCGTAGCAATTTATACAATTTACTATATTTTAGGTGATTCAAAACTACGAAAGATCTTACCCTGCCATACTAACTTAAAGCGATCCCGCAACTATTGTTGCACTCGGCCCAAGCAGATTATTACCAGTATAGTTGCGTGAATGGACTCTAACCAAAGAGCTGCAGTCGTGAATGGCAAATCAAATAGCCTAGAACTCAATTTATATATTAAAGGGAGATCAGAAGAGAGATTGAACCCTCTCCCTTACAGTGGAGCACTGCCTTCCTCGTCTTATTCAGTCGAGCTCTTTGAGACTCTCTCCCTCTAGCGTATCCGCTCGAGCCCAGTTGGCCCTCTCCCTTATGGTCGAGCCTATCCTAGTCTTCCCTCAGCTACTGTCGTCAATGGTGTACCATTGACATAATTACTTACTAGGTTTTTGGGCCCTGCCATACTAACTTAAAGCGATCCCTCCTTAGAGTGGGCCCTCCCCTTATAAGGGGATAACTTTATTCATATCCTTTGCTTATATGGTGGAGCTACCCTAGATCCGCTACTCCGAAAGAAGAGGACACTATGAAAGATCTTGTCTCACGCGTCATTATCTTAGCTACTGAGCTACAGTAGTGAATGGAATTTAAAACCACTTTAGATCCTCAGGTCCTAAATGGTACACCATGATTTGATGGATACACATTTTAAGACGACTTAATGTGGCTAGTCATCGTTACATGATAGCTTGAGCTCATATAGATAGGGAAGGGTGGTGTAAGACACCTAAGGGACAGCAATACAAGGAGCATTAGAGTGCAATTGTGCCTGGGAAGCAGATTATATAATCGGAAGCATGTAAAGAGAATTGAGGGCTTAGTGTATTCAAGAGATGAGCAGTTTACGAAAGATGGATAGAAGCGAACTATGTAATCAGAGCGAGAAGGATGGCACTAGAAAAGAGTCAATGCTTGGGTACATTGCGGGACGAGAAGTTTACAGGAGATGACCTTATGGTAGAAAACAAGCTGCATGGTGAGTTGAGAGTTGAGACCAAATGTAGCGAGGATAGATCTTGATTTAGGTAGACATCATTGGATGGGTCGAAGTCAACATACAAATCTAGTGAAGGAGTCCTTTAGTCAACTTATCGATTGGGTAGTCAACTCAAAAATTGACAAAATTATGTTCTCTATTGAATAGTTGACTAATTCTCATAAGCAATTGACTGATGCAGGCTAGATGAGAGAGAAGTCACCGGCAGGAAATGATCGTGATCCAAGGGTTAGTCAAAGTTTGGAAGAGTAGTCGAGTCAACTAATGCTACAAGAGAAATTTAAAAACACCATACCGAATTAAACGGATAAAGTTCTCTATCGATCAGCAAACTAATGGTGCCAACCAATTAACTAATAGCCACCAGCATCATGATTTAAAATCACGTACCGTGTCAGGCGGAACGATTGAAACATATCATTCCGATAAGTCACCAAAACTCGATACCACTTAGCACCAAGATTCAAAATCTTGAGATATGTCGTAATTTCAATTTTTGACCAGAAAGATATTATTCCAATATCATGTTGGCACTCTGATGTATAGTGTCAATGATTGGAGGTTGAAGCAGGAAGGAGATGAAACGAAAGAAGAAGACATTGCACATTAAGGGTGTGTCTGGTTCAAGGTTATCGTGCATACTCTTGGTTATGTAATTACTAGCCTAATATTGTTTGATTCAATCTTAGATAATGTAATAAAACTTATTTATTTGAAAATTTTAGTGTATAACTTAGTTTAATATTTTATTTAGAAAATAGTAATAACATAATTTATAATTACTAAGAAAATAAATTTATATGAATATATAGAAATTATTAGAATTTTTAGAATTTTTTAGGAATAGTTAAATATTTTAATGGGATAAATCAATTAGGTTTAGAAAAGTCTATTTTGTTATCATATTTAAACTGGAGTTGATTGGAACTTAACCCTAAGATTGGAAAATTAAAAACTAAGTTTTAATTAAACTCTTCCCCGTCGTCGTTCCTCATGAGCGGCTACAGCGTTGTCGTCGGAACAACCGCCGACCAAGTGCACATCTGTCAACGTAGCCTCCATCCACATGAGACGTCGGCACCCCATTCTTCTCCTTCCCGAGCCACTCGAAACGTCGGCGCACGTGTCGCATGCCACCTCCGACCCGGACATGCATTCCGTAAAGGAACGACGGTGACGCCGAGCCGGCACCGCATGTCAATCGTCTTGTTCACAAGACCAGTGAGCTGCCTAGCACCTCCAACCCCCGACAAGTCTTTTGCACGAAGGAATGGCGACGACCAACACGACTGGATTCTCAATAACCCCGAAATCGAAAAAAATCTCAAAAATCTAAGGTAATCGCATTCCAAATTGAATCCCCCAATTGTTGACTTTTGCTGACAATGTCAGGCATGCTTCATTACTCAAAAATCACACAATACTTAAACCAAATAAAGTTTTTGTTGACAACCTTACATAGATAGCCAAGGTTATTAACGATAACCTTTAACCAAATACACCCTAAATGCTTATGTCACTAATAACCAATATTTTGACACATTTGTTTGCTCTCATGCTTACATTTAAATTGCGGTCGGCCCTACCATATATTTATACACTTATATTCTTATTCATATCATATTTAACGAATAAGAGTATATTTTGAACTTCATTGTAATTTTCCTATATTTATGGCATTATTTCCTAAATATGAATGTTGTCTTGTAGGGGAGCAAAGGAGAGCATCAACCGGAACTCGAAGCACTCCACAGCAGGGAACATGGTCTAGCCGTGTCCCTTGCTAATGTCGTCATGTAAGTTGACCAGGCTCTCCACATTAGTCCACACGGCCTGGCCATGTCCCATGACACAATCGTGGTGCGTCGTGGCAATTCACCACTTGAAGAAGTCGATTTTCCCTCGGAGCCACCATTCCAAATCTAATCAAGAGTTTCTTCCTCACCACATCTCACGCCATCCACAAGAGGAGGAGAGACGAAAGATGATTCTCATTGTCATCTCCTTTGTTCCATCCTTTGATTCATCTTCATCCATCAAAGAGAAGAGACGAAAGGGGATTCCCATCGTCATCTCTCACGCACCTCACCTCCATCTGGCGAGCCTCCATCCATCAAGGAGAAGGGACGAAAGGGGATTCCCATCATCTCTAACCTCTGGCCACCACAGCCTCCATCCAGAGCTTTAGGATTCCTAGCTCCGTGCACGACTCCACCACGAGCTCTTGGGATTCCTAAGTTCAATCACATCATTCATCTCCGGCAAATCAAAGACACCATTTGTAGAGGAGAAGGTGTGGTGATTCCCTGCCTCTTCTCATCCGCAAGCATCGACACACATCATCTATCCCGATCAGAGAAGCTCCACCTTCAGGACTTAGTTTGTTTTGTTCTTGTGCTTAGAACGTGTTTGGTTTAATTCCTCTTACACTGTTTACTTCTGTTAATGCATTTTTATTCCTTTGATTTTTGCAATGCTTGTTTCATTTGAATGTTAGTGATGTTTGTTACTTGTCTAGATTGCAAGATGCAAGTAGGTTAGATTAGATTAGATTACATAACTTTACGTTGTCATTATCTCAATAACAAACCTTCATTTACAACATCAAAAATCAAACTCCCCAATACCACTTTATCTTGAGATTATTATGTTGATGCAATCAGCCTCCAGAATTTCAATATTTAACAATATAGACAATATACCTGTGTCTAATCAAGTTTGCCCAAGGATTGATTCAAACAGAACCAAATGTTTGAAAGGGCACTAAATGAGAAGTCTAATCGTCAAGGATGACTGGACGACTAACAAATAGAAATCTAGTCAGATTAATGTTGACCCCGAATGATTAGCAAAGGGAAAGTCTATTCAGGTCAAGGTTAACCGAAGGACTAACAAAAGTCCAATCAGGTCAAGGGTAATCAGATGTTTGGCAAGGAAAAGTCCATAACCGGATGTCTGACAAGTAGTAAATCCAAACAGAATAAGGTGACCGAATGCTTAGCAAAGGAAAATCTATATAAGTCAAGGATGATTGGATATCTGACAAGTGACAAAATCCAAACAAGTTAAAGTGACCAGATGTTTGGCAACGGAAAAAACCTAGGGAAGTAACTCAAAGTAGAAGTCTTGGAGGAGTGAACTTCGAACAAGAGGTAAACCTAGCAGATCAGGTAGACTTACAGGATTAAGCTTGGTTGTTTGCTTGTTGTGTTTGTATACATATCTTGTAGAAACCTAGAGCTTGAAGTAAAATGGAGAGTAGACAAACGCAACAAGACGAAGTTGGATCAAGTCCGGAGCAGACTTGGCCCAAGTCAAATTGGATCAGAACCAATCCGATTGACTAGATAGGTGGTTCGATCGATCAAAAGGAACCAAATGGGGGTGATCGAGTTTGGATCCGAACTCGAGTCAGTGATGTGGCCTGGTCCAATCGACCGAAAATGTTTTGATAAATCGATAAACCTAATAACAACAAGATCACGTGACTCAGTCCAAATCGCGAAGAACTCGACCGTGGGGATCAAATTTGACCAGGTTCGATCGACCAGATTAGGTTTATTTGTAGACCGAACAAAGCCTATAAAAGAAACTCGAGATCAAAGCTCAGGACATCAATCTCTCTACTACTCATCTTCTCCTGTGCTCGTGAAAGTTCTCGAAGTTCGGTTCGTGCAACCAGGTAAGCACCAAGAGGAGTGCGAGACACTCAAAGCTTCCAGACCGATCATCGATAAGTTTGTTTGTTATTAGTTTTATATATGTGCTTTATTTCTTATACTTGTGATTATACTGTCAAATTTGTAATGGATTTCTCCGCTTCCGAAAAAGAGATAAACTAATAGACAGGCACCTCCTGTACATAAGTCTTGGTGTACTAACCCTGGAGGGTTGGAAACCAAGTAAATCCTTATGTCGTTCTTTATTCTTTCCTTTGTATATTCCTTAAGAGGCGATCCGAGTTACCTTATACTACACTAGAGTTAGGGGTTCGATATACAGTGTTGTGAGTCACATTTTAGTATGCTTATGTTTATACTTTTATTTGATTTCCACTGCTAACTTTTGTTGTGATCTTGCTAAGATCACAGTAAGAGTAGATTGATTTTCTATTCACAAGTACGATCAGTATTCACACACCCTACTGATCATTCTTTCAATCCAACCACTCCAACAATTATGATGTAGTACATTAGATTTACTAATATACCATATTATATAATAAGAACTAAGAAAACAAAGTGAGATCTAAGTTCAAGTTGGCAATATATATATATATATATATATATATATATCAAAGATAGAAGCATCCTCCAGATCTAATTGTCAATAAAGTAACTCCAGTATTGTTGTTATTACAAATACATTAGACGAGGGTCACAAACAAAAAAACATTTTGTAAATAAGCATAACACTCGACTAAATAATAGATTAATTGCAATGGTTTAGAATGAGAAATAATTTTAACATTAAACACTCAACTAGCATCACCTTATACTGACAAAGGAATGCAAGGAAGACGAAATCTGGTTTTTTCTTAAATCTCATCTCCCCAAAACTGCAAAGAGAAATGACGATCAAATCTGGTCTATTTTACCTAGTAATCAATCTCCGTCACTCTCCCACCACTGCTATATGGCCTCGTCAAAGGAGGTGAGCCCTCACCATCTATTTGTGAGCTAATAGGCCAAGGTAGGACTTCATTTCCTGCTCTTGTTTTGCCTAGAGAAGGCGAGCCAAAATTAGAGGTCTAATGAAGAACAAACTCTTATGCAAAACTGATTGTTCAAAGGATGTGGACCAAGGAAGGGCGGATGTGGAAAAAGAAATTTTAAAAAATGGGAAAAGAATTCTAACTGCTCTTCTTGTTCTTATCTTCCTAAGTGACCAAGATTGGAGATTACCTTTCTTTCCTTGCACTGTTTATATCTCTCCCTTACCACCTATCCTCCCTATTTTCTGACAGTTTAGATGTTAAGCATTATACAATATAGACTAGAGTTTTATTTTGCCATAGCGGAAAAAAAGAGAGTATAATATGACTTTAAGGTTCATTTGTAAATTATCTTGCCTCTTTATCCATTAGTAATATATTTATCCAAGTACATAGATGCAAGGTTTAAAATGTTGAGCCATCAAAATTTCAATTTATGACCGAAATGATACGGTTTCAGTACTATATTGTGTCAATACCGTTTCAGTGCTTGTTTAAATATAAAAATATTTTTATTTATATTTGATTGCTTTAGATGTTTACTAGAGTTATATTTGAAATGTTAAATATTAAGTTTAAGTTTTGATATTATATCATGAAATGTTCAATGCTTATTGAGTAAAAGTCAATTTAGGGTAAACAAGATGAAGTAAGTTTACAATAGATTCAATTTAAAATTAAACTAAATTTATAAATAGAATAATTTAATTCATTAGTAGTAGTATATCTATCTCTTCCATCCTTAAAGAGGTTTTTCTTCTTTCTCTTTACTCGTGGACAAATGGAGGAGAAAAAAATTAATCATCCTTGAGTTTTTTTCTCTCTCTATTTATCCTCATGGACAGATGGAGGGAAACCACACTTGGCCTCTACGACCTCACAAAGGCTACCGCGAGGTTGACATAAAGTCGTGGTTGCCTCTGCGACCTCCCGGAGGCCTCACATCCAAGTAAAGTCTCTCGCAAAGACCTTATGGCTAAGGCAAGGTCTCTCGCAGCAGACTCACCTAGCCATGAAGCCTCTACAAGACCACTACCACTCGTAGCTCTAAGCTCGGTGCCCAATGATTTCGGTATTGGTTAGCGGGCATAATGGTAAATTCCATCCGCTTTGACGACACCACTCAACATCTTATTCCTTGCATAGATGAATATAAAACATAGGTTTAAATATTTAGTTTTGATATTGGTTTCATGATATTGGTTTTAGTATGTGCTGAGAGCAATAGAGTATGGGTGTCAACTTGGCATAGGTTGGCATGGGTCAAATGATATGAATCTAGTTTTCAATCTAATAGCTTTAATTGAGATCAATTAAACCTATAATGGGTGAAATTACAAATATGATTTGTACACTAAATTTGGGTCAAACCATAGTCAAAATCAGGTTAAAGTTAAATGTGAGCTGAACCGAGTTATAACATAATATATGTAATATACCTATTAATTAACATTTGTCTGATTAGTAGTTCTCCAGCTTCAAAGCACGATTAGTAGGCTTTTCATGATCATTGATTCCATACATTTGCTGCTAGACGCATACATTGCTAATCTCAAAGCACGATTGAACTCTTATCACTTGCCATTTTCAAAGCCTATGCAAAGCCACCATGCTCATTCAGGCCTTTGGCTCTTTGTTTGGAATCCTCATCTTGACCTCAACCACTATCTCCATTCTTGCACATTGTCAGCTGAATTTCTCCCAAATGTGTCCAAAAGAAGCCTACTAACACCAGATATAGGCAAGGGATAATAAGAATTGGGCAAAGTAAGCAAAATGGATGATTGTGTCAACCTAGTTTCAATTTTGGTCCACTAGCAGATACACATGTTTCATCCATGGCACAAGTGCAGAATGAAACTTAAACCTATGATAACAGATTCGGTGTGTTATCATGAACTAAATGTTAGATGTGAGTCAGGAAATGTTTAGTTCACATGTATTTTATTAATAAAAGGTTACAAAATTGTAGTAGCCATGTAAAAATTAATAAAGAATGGCATAAATAAGCATCTGAATTGTGAACAAGCTCCTTCCAAATAGTTGTCTCAATTTTGAGCCTGTTCATGTGTAAAAATTTTGCCTAATTAACCATAAAAAAAATAATTTTGCAAGTTTTTCTATAAACAAGGTTGAACGAGAAATTTTGTATATTAATTGAGGCAAACATAAAGGTCCACAAGCTTTTTGAAATACCAACTTGAACATTGTCAAGAACAACTTTACTCATTTACACCTACAGAGACACAACATAGTAGATAACAAAACAATCTAAATATAATAACAGCTATAAATCTTTTCAGAAATTTTGCATAGTGAGACAGAAACATACTCAATACTACTAGAATAAGTCAAACTGTGTTTCATTGATGATAAACCTGATAAGTATTATCAAAATCAAAGTTTGGAGATGCCATACCTGTGGAAGAACTCATGCCCAGTTAATGCCCTACGTTGTGATTCACGTTTTTGTATGTTAAAAAATCCAAGCATGCGACGAAGCAAGCTTGTATATGCAAGACATGCACTGTTCCTTACCTCCCAATAAGGAGATGAGAAAGAACGTATAGAAACAATCATAGCCTCAGCACAAAAGCCTGATGTATCAGCAGATAAATTTGTGTCATTGAAAGCAGCTCTTAGAACATTAAGTGCATGGACTGTGGGTACCACACTCTGGTTTATGATTTGAGATTTCTTTGTATTTGCAGATACAGTCCTTAAACCTTCTAGTTCAGAATCATCAGCTGATCTTGAAGGCTTCTCCATTGAAATGGTTTCTTTTTTATTGCAACCAAATTCAGAGCTATTTGACAATGATTTGTTTGCAATCTCTATGAGCCAATGTAATGCCCTTGGAAGTAGTTTCTTTGGTGTTCCTTCTGGCTCTGATAGAAAAAAGGCAATGAATGCAGCAGGAATTCCTGCACTCCTCCTCAGTAAATCATCCACTGTTTGCCCCTCTGCGGTAGTTCTCTCCATGAGTTGTTCCATCCAAGACTCGGTCATTTTGTTAAGCCTAGAAGGAAATATATTTAGTGCTATATATCATTATTATTAACTTGAAGATGGAATTTGCTAACCAATAGTTTATTATAAAGATAAATCTAGTTATATACTGAAAATGAATTCGCTTGTTGTGTTGTATTCCAAAATGAAGGCAGATAAACTTCAGTTGTAAATTTAATAATTTCAGTTGACAGTTTACACCATCTTGTGACAATATCCAGAAACTTTACAGCACAAATAGATCTCTGTCTATGAACAACTACAATTTCATTACATTTAGTACAGGAAGACATATAAATACTTGTAAGAAAATAGAAAGCTTTCAAACATTATAGATAGTTGAAGAGCACCTTGAATCATTAGAGCAAAGGAGACGGTTACAAAGAGCAGTAAAGCCAGCCCTTGTTTTATCAATTGCACCATTATGCTTCATTTTCAGAAGAACTTGCAAAAAATGGTTCCCGATGGTCTCTAATTGGACCAGATCAAGCCCACCATCAGTTAGAGTAGGCATATCAACTTCATTAGATCTTCCAGGGGCATCAGCATGCTCAGATGAATCTAAAAGTGTGCAATTAGGCAACGGTATTTTTCTAATTATGGTGCCTAAAAGAAGACTGATCTGTAAAAGAAAGCATTAAAGAAATTTCAACATCTGATTAAAAAGTAAAAAGCTAGTGAAGCACACGGATTTACATTATGTATATAATGATAATCAAACTTTATAAATGTAGTAGAGGTGCTTCATATTAGGTAAACAATCAGTCTCAAGCTTGATAAATGCAGTAGAGGTTTACATAAAAGATTTTTAGGTGAGATAGTCTGGCTACAAACCTACTCATATTAGAATAGTCTTGGTTGCAACTAGGTGGATTCACTTCAGCTTATACCTTTGGCAAATTGCGGATAAAAATTAAAATGCTTTTAGGGTTCAGATCAACAAATACAAATTGATGTTTTACAGTTGGTGTCAAAATAGGGTACAGCATTCCACTCATTTTAAACTTTTTTTCTTTTTCTGCATTTCTGAAATTAATATATGATCTGAGTACTTAAAAATATAGTTCAATGGAGGGATAAAATCATAGCTGACCAGATAGCTAGGGAATGGCATGTTGTTTCAGTATTTTACTCATACAAGGAGTTAGCCCTAGTGGATTTGGTCTGTGGGGCGTTCTGACAAAGATTAGCAAAATATATGGTAAAGGAAAAAATCACATTATTAGAACCATACAAGCAAACTAAAAAAGAAGGCAAATGAGATAAACTGCTAGGAGATATGCCTTTGGCAAAAGTGAAGATGATGCCTTGTCTAATTATAAGTTAGAGATCAGAGTGGATATTGGATACAATTGATACTACAACTGGCATTACTATTATATGATACATGAAAATAAACCATACAACAATAAAAACAACCAAGTCTTATCTCACTAGATGGAGTCGGTTATATAGATCCTTCTATGTCATTGGGTTCTATCCCCTATTATATATCATTTATATTTAAATAAATTTTATCTTATTTTATTATTGCTAACCAAGTCTTTTTTGGACTTCCTCTTTCTCGTTTGATATGTACGTTTGTCATAGTTTCACATCGCCTAATTGAAATATTTATTGATCATCTAAGTACATGTTCGTACCATCTTAAACGTGTCTCTCGGAGTTTACCTTTAATAAATGCAACCCCGACTTTCTCTCTAATATTTCATTTCTTTTTTTGTCCATCCTTGAATGTCGCCACATCCACCTTAACATTTTCATCTCTACAACTCTCATTTTCTACCCATGTGCTCGAGTCATAGCCCAACATTCAACTTCATATAATATAGCAGGAAAATAAACTATGATGCAAGAAAATAAATTAACAAGAATGTTATCATTCAATGGAAAAAATGACGTCCAACTTTAGTAAATGACAATTAGAGCTATAAGTCTGTAGAACAAAACAAGTGTTTCTTAACCTACAGTTGTTAGCAAGTTAGAAACCAATGAACAGATTACAACTCTCTTACCTCTTTCATTGCAAGCCAACAACCAACCATAACAACTTGTTGTGCTGGTCTTACATTATCTTCAGATGCAAAAAAATTGTCCCCTCGATCAGATACAGATTCAGGTGCAGCTACACCAAATGATAAATCTGAAAGAAAAGCAGATTCATCTATTGTATCATCTATATCATAGGGCATAGACCATGCATCTGCAGAGACCACCCAAAGGGCCAAAGAAGTTATTCTCATAATTAGGTCTAGAAGTATCTCCAATAAGCACCTAAGTTCATTAATACTTGATTGAACCATAGAAGAACTCCAATCCAACTCCTCAAATGTGTATCGAAGTGTGAGCAAAACTCCGTGAACGAAGCTTTTCTTGCATGCTTCAGAGAGATCTTTTTCACCTTCTTCTACAACAATACATAGCCATTCAATCAATGATGACAAGTATTTAATGATAGGATTGCTTGATTTATAGTATAAATATCCATTCCTTTGAGGAGTGAGGCAACTAGCTTCCTCAGACACTCCAAGTTCCCAACCAAGACCTAATACATATTTTTTAAATATGAGACGGAAACTTAAAGCACCTGCATCACTTTCTCTAACACGTGGGCTGCAAACAAGTTTTCTAGCCCACTGGATCAGAACATTCACTGAATCAATGGATGAAATTCCAGGAAGTGGACTTGGAAAGCATAAAAGGATACGGAAGGAACTTTCTCTGAGTTTATCCCAACTATCAATTATAGATCCCACAAGTGCAAGTGTTGCATCTGGAGAAATAACAGCTTCATTATATGGATAGAGATGATGAATTCCCTGGGGAATAACTATAGGCCATGCATCAATCATCACCAAAATGAGTTGCATGGCCATTGTTTTCCTCTCGTATGGAGCTGAAGGATAACATGAACGAAAAAGAAAGCTACTAAACCACTTCATAAAATGAAAAAGATCTGCTGCTCTGCTGATGACAAGGTCCCCAGCAGGGTCCTGATTAGCAACTTTTTTCCTATCATAGAATGCATCAGGCTTCCAAAAACCTTGTTTGACCAACCTCTCCAATGCTGTGTGAACTCTTGCAAAAAATTTCCTAAACAAGCTTGTCCATTTCATCTGAAAAGCTGTGGAGCTACACCTCATATTCAATGGCACCACAGTTCTCATCAAGCTGAGCTCAAATGCAGAAGGTACAGTAGATGTCTTGGGGTTTAAAAAGAGGGACTCAGCAGCATCTATCCGTAGATTATCATCAGCATGTTTCAATGCTAAAGTAAACCAAACAGCAGGAACTCTAACAGTAATACCTTTTATGCATAGTAGAGCAACTAAGTCAGAAGATTCAAAATTATCCTTTTGTGTATTATGACACTCTAAATCAATATCCCCCTCAATAAGTGCAAGCATACGTGTAACCTTAAGCAAAGAAACCAATGCAGCAACACATTGCTCAATCTTCAGATCCACATTGATGGATTCTTTTATGCTAGGTCCAATTGAGATAAAACCAAGCATTGAGAATATGCTATCTGGATCGACCTCAAGCACAGTCGGAAGTGCATAGGTATTTAAGTTTGATCTGAGTTTCACATTACCAGATACAAGTCCATGCAACACAGGGGGTAGGCAGAGATCCCTGAACACATCATATCCTCTCTCAATACCATGATGGCTCCAACATTCATCCCGTAGACATTCAAGGAAGAATTTCAAAAACGATGTAACAGCACAGCAAACATCATCATCCACATAGGCATAAGCTGTCTCCAAAAGAAGTTTCTGATTCAAATCTAGAAGTGTCTTTGCACCCAAGCGTTTGGTGAGAGATGCTAAAGGAACATATCTACCCTTGCAACGAGGCCCTAAACAAAGAAGATATCCTGCGATTTTATGTAAAAATAGTTTTTTTCCAGAATTACCATCACCTAGTGAAATATAGGATTCAATGTCCAAAAGTAGATCAAAAATAAGATGAACCTGCTTGACGGTCTGACTTAAAGGGTCTTCAAGATTAATCCATATGATCCTAAGTATACGGTACATTGTGTCTTCAGAAAAGGGACTGTAATCACCACAGGAATCAGTCAGGCCAGACAACAAAGAGGTTTTCACTTGTTGCAGACATATCTGAGTGACTGTGAGGGCATGGAAATTGAAATGGATATCGACTGGGTTCTCACAGTACTTGCAGAGCTCAGGAAGTATCCCATCATACAATATAGTCCAAAATGAACCATTAGTAGGTTGAGTAAGATGCTTGTTGAGGACATTCCTAGGAATGGCAGTTAACATTCCTCTGAGCAAACAGAGCCTTGCTAGAACTGAGAATTCCTGAATACGCAAACTCCAATTTTCATTGTGAAATAGTCTTTCCATCACCAAACTCCCTGTGCCTGAACCTTTACTAAACAAACCAAAGAATTCCCTTGAAATAAAGTTACAGACCTCCTCAGCACTCATAAAAGCCTGAATGGCTGCACAGAAGCTAACACCTGCTGCCACCAAACAGTCCCGGGAAAAACCTGGTGACTTGAGAACATTTAAAATAGCTTCTATTACACTCTTAGAAAAAACATAAGAATCCTCTGAACCAACAAATATATTAGGATATCTCTGAAGCAAGTAGTACAAGCAAGACATTGAATCCTGGCATTGCTCCATCACCATGGGTGAGGGACAGCATCCATGTCGAACATCTAAAACAACATTTCCCAGCCCAGCAACAATATCATTCGCCACAAAGCCTGAACATTTCTCCACAATCTCATTCAAAAATGCTAACTTGGGGTAGCTTATCAAGGATAGCACTGCTCGTGCAACCAAAAATCGCATATTTCCTCTTTTACCTGTAACAGCATACTCCTCACAAAGAGATAATAAACACTGACCAATAATGGAAGAAATCTTCTGGCTCTTCAACAATGCAGAGATCAGTGTCCGGTGGAGAGGTAGGGAATTATCTAGGAAGAGGATCTCAAGATAAAGCCTTGTAGCTTTGGCAAGTGTGCCATCAACCACACCAGGAAAGGCAAGCAATTGAACGAAGGCTGAAGAAAGATCTTTGACAGCCACAAGCTGGGAGTAGGTTGAATTCAAGGAGATCAAAATTTTAAATTGGGAAAAGAAATCGGATGGCCAGGAGGAACCCTCTGAGGACACAAGATTCAGGGCTTCGATAAAGGACTTTGGAAAAATGACCGAGTTGTAAGTGTAACGATGCCTGTGCTGGATAGCACGCCATTTCGCTGACATCTTGAGAGAGGAGGAAACGGCGGCCGCCGCTAGCTGCCGAGAACGAAAAGATCGCGAGCGCGGGTAGGGCACCGAGAAGCGTCAAAATTTCATAAATTTCATTTTACTCTTCTAGTTTCACTATTTCTTTAAATAGCCCATATAAATGTCATGCATGCATTGTTATATCGGCAATTTAATATAGAGCGCATCATCATATTTTACATTGTTATAGCCCCCATGATATCTAAAATCTTATATATCTTGACTAAAGAACGATATGTATATTTTATTAATCTTCTACGAATCTATATTTGTGTCAGAATTTTAAATTTAAGATTATTGTAATTTATTTTTTTGCTATAGATTTTTTGAGCTATCGAATTTCCTATCTCTCTTTTCTTTTCTTTCTTTTTTTTTTTTGTGCTTAGTGAGTATTTATCAAAAATTACATATAACTGATGCACTTAGCCTTATCATATTCAATCAAAACACTTATGTGTCTAGGACTCATCTAATTCGAAAATATTCAAGTTATACTATGGACATTATATGTTTATTAATAAATTTTATTTAAAATTCATTGATTATCTTGATCACTTCATAATCCATTCAGACTAAAATCAATACATTTCTAAAAGCATCCTGAGTGTCACTATGCCCTCAAGCATAAATTCCAAAGTTTATATAACATCATGTAGATTTTTGAAATTTAGACAACATTGAATTCTTTTGGCACAAACTCATTAAGAGACCTAAGTTTATCATATTCATTCAATGACATCACCAATGGATTCTTTAAACTCTCCTAATTCTTATACCCAAGATTTTAAATTTTGAATAGTCTACAATCGTTAGTGAGTTTTGGCCTTGGCCACCTTAAAATCCATTCAAACCAAGCTCAGTGCATTCCTAAAAGTCTCTTGAGTGTCATCATGTCCTTCAACCTAAATTCCACACCTTAAATAGCATCATGTGGATTTCTAAAATTTGCACAACCTTAAGGGGGTGTTTGGTTGAGGGTTATCTTTGATAACCTTGGTTATCTGTCCAAGGTTATCAATGATAACCTTGTTTGGTTCAGAGTATCAAGGATTCCTAAGTAATAAAGTATTACTGCCACGTCATGCCACATCAGCAAAATGGATTATAAATTCGGAATCTGATAACCTTAGCAGGGTAAGGTTTTTCTCAATTCCGGGGTTAATAATAAATTTATCCCTAAAATATCCTTTATACATGTATCAAATTACTGCCCTAAAACCATTTTAACCTAACTCCCGAACCGACCTCTTCCTTCTTCGTTTTTGTTCTCCGTGAAGCGGTCGTGAAGGTGGCGGAGGCGGGCGATGGTAACGTTGGAGGCGGTGAGGGCGAGGAGGAGGGGGCTGCGGTGGACGGAGGCAGCGTAGGGGGAGAGGGAGGGGGCTGCTGCGGACGGAGGCAGCGTAGGGGGAGAGGGAGGAGAAGCAGAGGCCCGGGAGCGACGGCGTATTTGGAGGCGGCGGGATGGCGGCGTATTTGGAGGCGGCGATGGCGTATTTAGAGGCGGCGACGAGAGATGAATGAGGCCCGGGAGCGACGGCGTATTTGGAGGCGACGACGGGAGATGAAGGAGACGAAATAGGGCTAGTGTCTTTATTTTTATTATATTTTATTTTAAAAAAATCAAAAAATAGCTTTAGTATTATAATAATTTAATCAAAACAGTTAATGACTCTCATCAAAAATTTTGATCAATGTAATTAAATTCGACTCATTTTGATTAAATTTTAATAATTTTAATTAATATTTGAGTAATTTTAATCTTAATATTTTAATCATAATTGAACTATGGGTAATATAGTAAATGTTCAAGTAAGTAATGCATTAAAACCTTCAAACAAACAAGGTTTTGTCTCATTACCTAGGATTAAACCAAACAACATTAAGTTATGTTTTATTCCCTATAACCTTGATTATGTGATTACTTGGTAATCACATAACCAAGGTAATCACGGATAACCCCCAACCAAACGCACCCTAAGTATTTTTGACACAAACTCGATGAAGAATCCAGGCTTATCATATCCACTCAACGACACTGCCAATAAGTTCCTTACACTCTCTTAAACCTGATCATGCCCAAGATTCTAAATTTTGGACATTGTACAACCATAAGCGAGTTTTAGTTAAAAACTTACTAATGACCTTAGCCATCTCAAAATTAACTCAAACTAGAACCAATGCATTCATATGAGTCTCCTGAGTGTCACTATACCCTCAAATCTAAATTTCACTGCCTAGATTGTATCTTGTGGGTTTCTAAAATTTACACAGCCTTGAATACTTTGGGCACAAACTCACTAAGGGACATAAACTTATCATATCCACCTGACACCACCAATGAGTTCCTTACGCTCTCTTGATTCTAACCATGTCCAAGATTTCATATTTTGGTAATACATGACCATCATTGAGTTTTAGCCTAAACTCCCTAGACTTTTACATGAGCTAAGATATAGATGTAGGTCCCCAAGGATGTTCGTATCTCCACAATGGTATGATATTATCCACTTTGGGCCTAAACTCTCATAACTTTGTTCTTGGGCTCTCCCCAAAAGGCCTCATCCCAATGGAGATACTTTCCATCCTTTTAAACCCATGATTTTTTCCATGTGCTTTAGATGTGGGACTATGTTTGCACCCTTGCAACCCAACAATCCCTCCCTCAAACAAAGGACCACAGGCCCCCTCAAACAGAAATCTTCCGTTTGATGTCTGAATCCTCGATCCACCAAGACTTCCTGCCTCTCGGTCCACCCGACCTACTAGGACTTCCTGCCTCTCGGTCTATTCGACCTACTAGGACTTCCTGCCTAGCCGCAATTAGGACTTCCTGCCTGGTGTCTGGTCCTCTTGATTCAAACATGGGAGCACCCACTTCCTTTGTTTAAGGTTCAACCCACATGGCTAGATTTGGATCATGACTCTTCCAGCGGTTAGTCCGGTGAAGAGCGGTCTCACTTTGATACCACTTGTAGGTCCCCAAGGATGTTCGTATCTCCACAATAGTATGATATTGTCCACTTTGGGCCTAAATTCTCATGACTTTGTTTTTGGGCTCTTCCCAAAAGGTCTCATCTCAATGGAGATACTTTCCATCCTTTTAAACCCATGATCTTTTCCATGTGCTTTAGATATGGGACTATGTTTGCACCCTTGCAACCCAACAATAGAGACTCAAATACATATGTTGCATTGAAGACGAATGGTAATAATCAGTTCCAACACTATTTTTAGGCTTTTGACGCATGTGGAAGAGTTTTTCGAGTATATCTTTATAAATTAATTAGAATTGATGTAACACATTTGAGTGGCAAGTATCTTGGTGTTCTAGTGATGGCTAAAATAATAAATGGTAATGTAAAACTTATCTCAGTTGGCTTTTCAATTGTTGAGGTTAAGAGTGGCGCTCAGCTTGGGAGTGGTTCCTATATCACCTAAAGATATTCTTTATAGTCAATCCATCAACTATGACTATTGTATTTGTTAGATTTAAGAGATGTCCTAAGGCAATCGCCTTATGATTATACTATTTATTAGATTAATAGCAATTCACTATTTGAGTGCACATTCCATATGTATTTGATTAGATCTCCAACTTGGTTTAGTTCGCGATGGAAGAGATTTTGGCAGAACAGATGTGATGAGGAGATTTGTCTTGCGAAGACGAAATAAACAAAACTAGTTTGGGTCAAATCAAAGTTCGTTTGGTTAGTGAACCAAACAAACTAAAAGTGAATCTGTTCGCTACAGTAACTCAGATTTGTTCAGCTCAAACCCTAAATCCCGATTTATTTTTTTTCTCCGGTTCATTGCTATAGCGCCCCCTCCTTCTTTTCTTCTTCACGCGAGAAGATCGCAATCTCCCTTTAAAAAGGGAGTTGCGGCCAGGGCACCCAAAGGAACCTTGTTGTTCATCCTTCACGGCGCGACAACAGCAGTTAAGCGTCGGTCCCTTGCCTCTCGTGAGCCCTGTCCGCTGTTCATCAGCCGCATGGTGGAGGAGGAGTGCCGGAACACATGATCACGCGTCTTGGGTCCTTGCTTGCTATCGCCGGAGATACAACCCCATCCTCTGCTCGCTGTCGCCAGAAAAGGAGTCGTGTCTTGTTGTACTTCCACCGCCGCCGGAACGCCGGCTGATTGGAGCTGCTGTCCTTGCCGAAACACCGTTGATTCGGTGGTTTTCAGACTTGGCAAAGAGGAAGAAGACATGGTTCTCAGCCTTGGCAGAGAGGAAGAAGATATCTCTGTTGAAGTCTCTATTTCACCAGTGTGTGTTGGTGAGGAAGAGATGAAGCCGATAACCCTTCTTTTCAGTTTGGCTATGTAAAAAGGAAGGGGAGATGTTCTATTTTCGGCCATGTGTAGAGGGAGGAATTGTATTGGGGTTTTGTCATCGGAAATCCCTGTTCGATTGCCGAAAATTGTTTCCTATTATCAGATAGGTTTTCCGGTTGTTGCCTATCAATATCGATCGTCTGACGATCGTCTATCAACTTTTCGGGAGCTCATGAAGCTTCCAGAGAATGTTCCATCAACATCGGAAAGGTTCTGACTAATTTATCCGTTATCGGTGATTAACGGTTGACCACCGTAAGCTACACCGGGAATACGATTTTCGGTGATAGTTAGTAAGCCCCAGAACGATCGCGACAAAAGTTGTTGTGTGGTTTCGGAATAAGGCTTCTCTAGATTCGATCGTCATCGATCATCGACTAGTACCAAAGATGATGATGAGACTCGTGACTTCCGAAGCCGTCCAAACGAGAGCTTGGCATGGATCACCAGTAGAGGCGGGATTTCGACGAGGACCGCTCGATTGATTCAACATCGTTCAAACGTCATCCGCAAGGTACGCATAGAGTAATCTTTTATTTTGTAAGTTCTATTTGTGCACATAGAATAATTTCTATTCAGAAAATTTTAATTTCTTGTCATGCCTTGTACGTGTTATTTTTTGTTTGTGCATGCATGTATTGTATGATAATAATTAGTTTAATTATCTGTTTATTTCTGTTGCGCACGTTTCCCAAACGTGAGAACACGCGCATTACACTGGAATGATCCCAACAGTATTTGATAAGCATCATAGAATAGTATCTATAACAAGTAAAGTTTATCTTAATGCTCACTATACTTTTTGTTGATATAATTTGTCTTGTAACATGGTTGTAAATACTCATAATGATGGACTTGCCTTAAGAAAGGTTTGGGATGTAACTAGAGCAAACACAGTTGTCTAATATGATTGAATTATGCAAACTATATTGGAAAGATGTGCAAATGCTTGTGAATGATTACAAAATATAGATTCTATGAGATGGGCAAATACACACTTCCCCTAGTAAAAGGTACTTCACACTAACTAGGAATTATTCTGAAAGCTTAGATGTATTGTTTAAGGATACCCGATTTGGGTGGATGTATATGCACTCCGACCATCGTCCTATTGCTTTCTCGGGCGGTTAGTCCTTCAAAAGCGAACCTGCTCTAATACCACTTGTAAGATCGGGTTGGACCGGCTAGAGGAGGGTGAATAGACAGTTAAGAAGAATAGCATTTGTAAACTTGGTTGCAACTGAATCGTTGCTTCCAAGGCGGTTAATGCTCAATTAGAATTCCTTTAGGTGGAGAAGTCTTTACAGTTGTAGCACAGAGACTTAGAAAATTATAAAGTAATTGATAATTTGACTTCTAAAATTCTAAGTCTTATTTATAGTCCAAGAGAATAGATTTGGATCATTGATAGTAGATGAACTTTCTCTTGGTCGTTGATCCATTGATACGATTCTAACCATTGATCGGAGATAGATTTTGATCATAGTCATTGATTAAATAAGGATAAACTTTATCTTTAATAAAAGATAAAGAGAATTATCCTTACTAAAAATTAAGTATTTATCTTTTATATGATAAAAGATAAAGAGAATTATCCTTACTAAAAATTAAGTATTTATCTTTTATATGATAAAAGATAAAACTTATCTTTTCTTTTTTTCTTCAAAAGCCACATCGAAAAGATCCAAGTCTAAGTCTTCTACTCCGATCAAAGTCAACGATCAAAACTCAACGATCAAAAGTCAATATATTTAATTTTTGTTGACTTTTTATAGAATCGTCGGTTGGGTGATTTCTAGGCAACCGGAGTTAGGCTCACCCGAACCTGACTCCCGCCGTTTGCCCATCGAGCATGCTTCCTCCCGGTTTCTCGTCCCTCGGATGTCGCACACGTCCTTTTCGCTCTACCGGCGTACTCTTCGAGAGCTTTCGCGTTCCTCGGATTGCATCAAGCCCGTCAGCTCACTTTCCCGCGCAATCCTTCTCATCCGCTCGTCTTATGCTCGATTTCTTCCGTACATAAGTTCTTGCACATTTAGCAGAGGGATCAAAATAACACAGGACCTAACTTAACCTGGTTGATCACATCAAAACTAATTAGGGCACCATTTATCTATGGCTTCATTTAAGCTGGATTTAGGGTAAATTTGTGGTTACGGCTGGATTTATGGATATTTAGGATACAATGAACCTGTTTGATAATTAGCTATGGTTATTTAGGGTTAAACTTTGATATATATCATTAGGTAAGGTTATTTAGGGTTAAACTTTTCTAATTACTTTGATATATATAAAATTTGAATTTTGTTATGATGATTTTAGAATTAAAGTGTAATTATCATTGTATATGGTTTAGGATTACAAAATCTATTTCAGGATTAAAGTTTGGTAAATTGTTTAGTATTAAATTTTGATAAGCTGTTTAGGGTGTGATTTGGTAAATTGAATTGGAATGATTACATTAATTAGATATGTTGTTTAACTATGTTAATGAACTACTAAAACTTTACAGAAGGTTATTTCGAATGAATGAAAATGTATTTTTGCAGAAGGTTACAATGTATATGAATAAAGCTTGGATGTACAATAGATTAGACGATGGATTTATCTGAGCTGAATTTTATGCTGGGGTTGAAGAGTTTGTGAACTTTGCTAAGAGTCATCCAGAATGCATGAATGGTGCAGAGTTACGGTGTCCGTGCAATCATTGCAAATGCAGAAATAAAGCTTTTCGTGATGAGGATACCGTCAAAGTGCATATCTGTAAAAATGGTTTTGTTTCAAACTACTACAATTGGTATTGTCACGGGGAGCCTTATGTCTCAGAACGAATTGGAACTTCGGCTGCTTCTTCATCTGGCATGACGGTTTTAGATGAATCAACATCTAGTGATCAGATGATGCAATCAATGGTTTATGACGCTATTAATGCAGTTGATCCATCTAATGTAGATGAACTACCAACACCTGCTGTCCAGCAACTATATGACATGTTAAAGGCTAGTGAAAGAGAAGTGTGGGAAGGTATTCCATCTGGTCATTCCCAACTATCAGCTACTGCAAGATTATTGAACATCAAAGCTGAACATCATTTCTCAGAACGATGTTACGATGACATTTGTCAATTGATGTCAGAGTTGCTCCCTGCTGATCACCAAATGACTGATAGTTTTTACAGTACAAAGAAATTGGTGAGGGGTTTAGGTTTGCCCGTAGAGAAGATCGATTGTTGTATAAACAATTGCATGATATATTGGAATGAAGACAGTGAACTGATTGAATGCAAATGTTGTGGTCACCCTCGCTACAAGCATTGAGGATCAAGAAAATGTTAATGTTCTCTCCATTCTCTCCATTCTCATTTGTTAATGTTGATGTTGATGATTATCTGATACATTTTTTTAAATATTCTCTTCATTCTCATTTGTTAATGTTGATGTTGATGTTGATGATTATCTGATACCTCTTCTAAATGTCAAAGTATTTACAATAATTCTTGATTTTTGGATTCTTATCTGATACATGTTATTGTATTTATACACGTCCGGCAAACATACTGGTTTTAGTAGATGGATTTGTACTGTTGATAATTTAGTTGGGACCTTTCAGTATTTCAATCCTTATTTCTTCTGTTGACAGCTTCCTTCATGATCTTTATGTCAATGAGACGTAGATACTAGAAGATAAATTTCAGTTTTCTGCATCATAGTAGCTTATCATCCTTTCTTCATTCGCAGACCAAAATTTTGCCTGCTAAGTATATCATGAAATAAGATGATGATACCTTTGTAAGAATTGAATTAATTGAATTGAGGTTTTGCCTATCCGTACCAGATCACAAGTGGATCCCTTCTCCTTTAGACACAATCAAAGCATCCTTCGAACTTGTCTCCTATCACAACTACTGTTCAACTTTTTTCACACTGCATTAAACAAACAATTGCATGATAATGCCTCATGCATTTCATCACTTTATTCACACTGCTGAAACTTCCTCTGAATAAGTGATAATGCATTTCATCTCAATTTGTTTTAAATAGTTATGAGATATCATAATAAGTATGCAATGAAGATGGGTGTTGTTTGAGTAAACCAATTAGATAAATAAAGCTGTTTTCTTAATGAGATACAATGAAGATGGTACCTAACCATAAACCTTGTTGAACCAGGATCACCTTGCCTCCCTGCTCTACCACGAAGCTGGAACAAATTAAAACAATACTGATTTTGGTTTAATCAGATTCTTTAATTAAAACCAGGATCACCTTGCCTTCCTGCTCTACCACCCAACTAAAAACCAAGGTTGACCTAGGCTAAATCTAACTAAAAAATACTGATTTTGGTTTAAATAGAAGCAACAAGAAGAGTTTCTGGAATAACCGAACCAAGAGAAGCAACTCATAGCTAGGACCTTTGTAATCATTCAATATAGATGGATGTATCCTTTTGAAGCATTTTTCCCTCTTCCTCATTTATGATTTTGCAGATATAGATATGTCTGATCAGGCAGCAGCACCAAGTGGCCAGACAGTTTTGAGAGTTGTTGGCGGGTGGTAAGTTTTGGTGTTATTATTACTTTTTTATTCATAATTTGTTTTATAACATATGTCTAACATTTACATGATTTATAATGCAGTTTTACACCAGATGGTCATAAAGTTGCAGGATATATTTCTAGTAAGTTCCGTGAGCGAGTATGTCGTTCAGGGCATACTTGGAGACATGTCGACGAGGACATGCACAACTTCTACTACGACGAGTTTGTGGTAAGTGATTTTAAACACCTTATAATGAAGTTTTTGTTTCCACTAATTTTTTTTTTCTTGCAGAAAAAGTATACTTTTGAGCCAGGACATGAGCGGGAGTTTCAAGACGCCTGGAATGCTGCTGCTGGCAAATTATATAAAGATCAGCTCTATAAATGCAGAACTAAGGGCACCAGACCATCTTGGATCCCAGAGGAATGCTGCTGCTGGCAAATTATAATCTCAATTAGCGATCGAATAGCGACGGAAACAGTCCGTCGCTATTTGATAATATTTTTGTAGTGACATAAGGATACACACACATACAAACATAATAATAGATAAGAGCATAAATAATTTATACCTTTTGAATGACGCAAAATGAAAACAACATCAACTAACAACCGTGAGCAAGGTTGTCTCTACTTATATTTATGTCGAGATCTCCTCAAGACAACTACCCTAAGTCATATGTTGTGTCTCCATTTCGATACTAGTCGAAGAAGGGAGATAAACAATCAGAGAGAGGACCTACGGTTTGATTTCATATCCGGTGGCTCGAAGTAATCTGGGGATACGAATCGATTGAATGGGGGTGATCACACTACCATTCAAAGGTCAAATAGTTTGTTATCAAGAAGCTGGGGCAATGAACCTTATGGCATGGTATGTTCTAGCAACAACAATTATCCTAGAACAATAACCAAAACGAAAAGAAGAAGTGATACCTTTCGGTGGAGAAGCAATCATTGCTTCTCCTCTTATTCCTTGCTTCCATTGTCGGCTAAAGCTTCTTTTCGCTCGAGGATGGCCGACCCTTGAGAGTGTAATGGTAGAGCAACAAGATTGTGGTTATAAAATAACGTTTCAAACCATGTTACACCTTTATGTTAGCATTGTGTTATCAATTATTTTATTTTTACTATATATTATTATCACTCTAATCTTGACACTCACAAAGAAAAGTTTTTAACATTTGAATACTACTACCACTTTTTCATTGCTTCTACTCATATAACACCACTATAGATGTGGTGCTATATGAATACTACTACCACTTTTTCTTTACTCATCTTTGACTTCATACCATTAAAAAGTTTTCATCAACTGCTTTATATCAAAGTGGATTTAATAGTAGTCTTTTTTTTGCTACAATGGGCTAGTTTGTTAAAATCGATTTAGTTTAGCACAATTTCTCAAGGTCGATCATTTGAAACATCCACTTGAGATGCAATTTCTATTTGTCCCCGGGGCAATGGTGCAATGGTAGGACATTCGGGTTGTGACTCAGGAACCCGCGGTTCGATCCCTAACTACGGCGTATTTGCAAGAATTTTCTTCCAAATGGGGAATGCAATCAAAGGATGCTGGACATCTGGATTGATCGCTGTATGCGCTTCCCGATTTACCCTGGTGGTCGGTGGAAAACTTTCGTAGGACCAGACCGACCACCCCCCAGGGACTGAGTCCATGAGACTGACTGGGATTTATCATTTTTTTTATTTGATTTGATAGGCCAACTTCATCAACTATTGACGCAATATTGCCATCAATGGTACTCCAACTAGAGCATATCTCTCATCTTAAACACCTAGTAAAAACAATAAATAAATAAATATATAGACACACACCAACTCTAATCTCTCTCAAATCTTATCTCCAATAAATTATATATAGGTTTCCTAAGGATTTTGAGAAGGCAACAAAGGGGAAATTAAGGAAAAGAATACTACTAGATCACTAGGAGGATGTGATATGGTGGATAAGAACGGTGGTCTCAGATAGGAACAAACTCAAAAATATATTTTTACATAGACATCACTCTACCCCTCTACTTTTATTTGTCTAAAATGATTATAAAAAAAATAAAAAAATGAATTCTCAAATAATTTTAGGTTAAATGAATTTGATGGTTCAAAATAATTTATTTTTACTTAAAAATAATCTTAAGATCTAAATCTCGATTTTTGCAATTTCAATGGTACACCAAACTGCTAATAAATTTCACAAACAACATTTTAGAATTTAGGATGTATGAGACGTTTATTGGGAATTTTTAAAACCCAAGGGTCGTTTGGAAAATATACCTAATTTCCTTAATACATTATTTTTTTTACACATTAATTAAATTGATGCCGTCCAAATAAAACAAAAGTACCATCGCGTCGCGCAGCAGAGCGTGTACGCGTGGAGAGCACGCGGCCGACAAACTCGACCACAGGCCCTCCTCGGGATTCAACGTGCGCGTCGTCGTTGGCTCCTGGAGTAGTAGGATGAATTTAAGACCCCACAAAGCAGGCCCCTGGCAGTGTAACTCCTTGGGTACGAAGATTGCAAGTGTGGAAGAAAGATCACACGTGTACACCTTTACCATCCTTCCTGGATGCTTCTCAAATCCGTACAGCCTGTCATCTAATCGAAATTGTATCTGATAAATTATTTGTTGAAGAGGTGGGGCGCCAGATCATACGGATGGAAGTGGCAGGTATAAACGCGGGTAAATTACCATCCATTGAAGGGCCCACGGTAGCGGGAGAACCACGTGGAGGCCTACGTATTGAGAGCCCTAGCCGATGGAGAGTCGAGTGCTCGCCACACGCAGCACGCACGCTCTCTCTCTGTCTCTCTCTGGGTTTTATCTCGTTCTTATCTCCTCCTCCGGCGACTCCATGCTCGTATTTTCTGCTGTTCGTGCCATCAGGCTCGATTCTTCTTCTTAGGGTTCGGCGAAGGTAACTTCCCTTCTGCAGATCTTTCTTTCTGTTCTTAGTTTTTTTTTTTTCATTTTTGGTCGATCCGTTGCGCGATCTGGTTTATTTTGAGTAGCATATTATATTGCCCTTGGGATTAGAGATCGGTGGAGGAGTGGTCTCCATGCTTCTTATCTGATACTTTTTTCAACAACTTTTAAATTTGATGATTTGTTCGTTTGAATTGGTTCTGAATCTGCCAGCGAGAAATCCATGTTTTGCCCCTTCTTTCTCGTAGCAAACTAAGCATGAAATAAAAAGATCAAAGATTTTTCTCAGAAAAAGATTGTAAAAATTATTTTTCCCTATGTTTCTTTTCTTGGAGATTAATATTGGTAAGTTTAGCAGTAGAAATCAAATTCTGACCAAAGAGCTATATCTCCCTTGCAGACCTCCTAAATCCTAATTAACGGAATCATGGTAACGGAGTCTCCTATAGCAAACAGCACAAATGCTGGACCTGGGCAATCCCCCAGCAGGTGATGATAGATAGGATTAAGTAGTGATTGTTTATTTTTTAATTTATTTTCAGTTTGAATTATAAAAGGGGTCTTAATCATGTCGTTTCCTGCATTCTGATTAGTGTGGATACTGCTGTGCAGTGCTTAATTTGTTATCAAAGTATATGAACATTCCTGCAAATAGCTGCTGGAAAGTTCTCCGCAGTGTGATGTGTCTTAATCATGTTGTTTCTTCATTCTGATTAGCGTGAATACTACTGCACAGTACTTAATTTGCTAGTAAAGTATGTGAACATTCGTGCAACAGCTGCTGGAAAGTTCTCCAAGGTGTCTGAAAAACACTGATGAAGAGATGCCCAATGCCTACTATTCTGTGAAGTGTTTCAGTTCTTAAAACATGAAAAATGAAACAAATAGAGATTACCATTCTGATTCGAGTAGTAATGAAGTCAAAATAAACATACCCGTGTGGACTTACCAATCTTCATGCCTCTGACATTGAAGAAATTAACTTGTAAGTTTTTTCACAGAATATGTACCCGAAATTTTTTCTCTGGTAGGCATTTTGCGAGAATGGTGCAAACTCCAAGCACAATTGGCAAAACAATCAATGACTTAACTAATATATGATTATGAGTTGAGGGGGTAAATTGTTGGGATTGTTGTAGTGGCAAAGCTTTACTAGCACAAAAAAATAGTTTTTTTTTAAATTTTGCCAATTAGCTTTTTTCCTTGTGATGTTAATTTAATCCAAAATAAAGTAATAAAATGAAACCTATTTATTCATGCCTTTGTGGAAGTCACATAAAACTTGTCCAACCTCAACTAATCCATGTGGCTTCTAGATGTTGTGGTAGCATAGAGGTGTGCTATCATCTGAGAGGACGAAGGAGGATGATAGGTGAGGAAGACATTAGAAGGTGGTGGCCATGATGTATAAGTGAGAGGAGGGTGGCTAGGGTTTGTGTCATTACATCTTTACAACTCATTATGATCTAAATCAATTTCTCTTATTTATAGACAGTTTTCAACCATGTTTTAATTTAGGCCATCGGTTTAGATCTAGCTAATTAAAAGGCTAGATAAAATAGAAATTAATTTCTAATTTATATCGACAAATAACGAAACAGAAAATTAATTAATTTTAAAATTATAATACTTTTAAAATTTTACAGCTCTTGTTAAACAATATTCAAAAGTGTTTCTTTTCTAAATTAATTTTTACCTATTATAAAATTAGTTTGAGTTTTTTAAAATTCTAAATTGAAATTTAATGAACTCTTAACTAATTTAAAATTTTCACTCTAATTTTAATTCACAAATTATTTTTAATTTTCAATTAAACATTCTAAATTTAATTAAATAAGCTAGGTCTTCTATTCCATTTGAATTCTCTATTAATTAGTCAAACTAGTTAACTCTAAATTATTTGATAATTAATTTGGAGAATTAACTTTAAATTATCCACATGTTCCCCTCAAGCTATATTATATCTCATGTTGAGAGCTTGAGCTTTATGTGCGTTACTTTGTATTTTCTTAGAGATAGTGTACTTAAGTGATCAAATTCTTTTATCCCTCATTAAGATTCCTCTTTATTAATTTATGTACATAAGTCTTACCTTTACTAAGGTATCAAGACTATCTTTTGTTCTACAACTTGTGGAGACTATCCACTATTTTGTAAATTGTGGGTTTCATGAAAACTCTTCTTTGTATCACAGTAACTATGTAATTTAGTCCCTTATAATCTTATATCTTATAGCCCGCCCTTAGACATTGGATTAGTTTTTGTTCTAATAGGCCACATTCAAGTGGTATTATTATAATCTCACTGAAAGAAACCCCAACTTGAGGATCCTTCTCAACTAATTTCTGTTGTGCATAGATTTATCTAAGTTGTCATCGATAGAACTGATTATGTGATATACCCTCCTAGTTACACGGAGTTATAATTCCTATGTTGATTACTTACTCACCTTCATAAAGCAATGAGCTCAATTGCAAGTGTATGTGTAATTTTTTAAGGGATCAACCCACAAGCGTTAAAGCATGTTGATCACTTATTTTGAGATGACAACGATAATCTTAAGTCTAAGGATTAATTACACCTGTCTTTCATAAGACCACTATAAATACTAGGTAACATACAAAATGAGTTCTTATGGTGAGTCATTTCCAGTGTACTATTCTTTAACAATCCTATCTATGTATTTATCTAGAAATCACTGTGTCTATGGATATGAGATCACGTATTGCTGTCATATAAGAAACATAATATGTAGTAGTTATATTGTGAAGGTGATGTTTAATCTCAATATCAATATAACCAAAGGTCAATCAACAGTATCACTTCTTGTTTTAGAATGGTTTCACATCTTACTTGACTGTCATTAAAGTGACAATAATATTAATACCTTTGATTACTATGATGGGTAAAGGGTCTATGTGTAAATATATAAGGGTCAAGAGCTTATTTATAATATTTTTTATTTGTGATATGATACACTTATAAAAGTAGAGGGGGCTACTAAGAGTTCCTATGGGGAACAATTTTTTCCCTCAACACGGTATTAGAGTTAGCTTACCTTCACCTTTATTCCATCCCAACATCACTATGTAATTAATCTCTTTGGCGCCAAAGATCTTGACTACTTCTCTACTTGACTCCTTCAACGCACCCGGCGTGACTCCTTCAATGCACCCGGCGTGACTCCTTCAACGCACCTGTCTATATCCTTCACGTCGAAGCTCTTGGACACCTCATAGGGTCTAAGATTCTTCATGTGCCCAAGCTGAAGCTCCTTTGGACTTGTGTCGTCCGCATTGAAGCTCCCACGCGCTTGTCTACATTGTCGATGCTAAATCTTCTAGGTGCATGCGCCCCCTATTTTTGTTGCCTTTTCCAGTTGTTGATTACATGTCTATCCGCATGTTTGTGCTATGCCCTTTTGCGTCGTCTGTGCTGAATCTCCACATTTATGTGTCTTCCGACATTGTTGGCCTTATTCAATAGCCAACACTATGGTAAAGTCCCCTCTTGCTCATTAGGGCCAACTTAAAAAACATAAAGCGCGAGGGGTCTGCGAGGCCGCAGGGCCACTGCATGGTAGTGCCATATCCTACCTACCACTAACCATTTCCCTAACATTTGATGAAGTAATACAAACTTAGATTAATCTTTGCTCAAATATAATATAGACAAATTTTGTTTATAGTACATGTCATTTGGCTTTAAGTTGGTTTATAATCTTTCGGTTAATGTTTCTTAGAGATGTAATGGGAAAAGATATAGAATATTCCTTTATTATTGTCTCTAGGAAGTTCTCTTCTAATCTTTATCTTTGCAATAATTTCATGATAACTTACCTATTTTTTTTCTCATATTTTGTAAACAAACAAGGGAAGAGTTTTTTTTTTAATATATTTTTTGTTTTCCAATCTTAAAAAAAACTAATTCTTGTGTAGTTCAATTCCAACCAAAAGGAACTTGAAGAAAGTTTCAAAGAAAGAAAACAAGTCCTTGAGAGAGAAGAAGAAGCGTGATTACTTGAATGAACTATTTATGGACCTGGCTCAGGCACTCGGTAAGTCTGATGGTGTCTAAACATGCTTCTACAATTCAGATAGCAACACCACTTTTGAAAAATCTGCTTGATTTGGCTGATGGCAATTGCTTTCATTGGATCCTTTTATTGTTTGAATAACTGATACGTTTTTTGTCACCAAGCTTCATTCAAACAACTGTAATACCATTTTTTTTTCAAAAATTCATTTGAAAACACTAAAAATATATGAAATAATGAGAAACTAGGAAGGTAAAGGCTGCATTACTTGTATGAGCATTACTTTTGCCATTGTTATTAGTGAGACCAGCATAATATGCAACTCAAATAAGTACACTAGGCAATCATGCATCTAGCAATGTTCTAGGCCCCTATCAAACCATGTACCTATTATATGCACCCTTGCACAAATCAAAATACTACATTTTAGTTTTTATTCCGCTTTACACTTGTTGCATGGTATGAGATTGTTAGTTCTAGACAGCTCTATGTTTCTTTGTTAGAGAACTCTAACTAGAAAGGAATTGATGTGTACCACAATTAGGAATTTAGGCTGTTTGAGATTGTTAATATTTTTTTACTCCATTTCAATTTCCTATGCATTTTTATAAGTTTTTGCTGAAGAATTCATTTACTTTATAGAACCAACACGGCTGAATAATGGAAAAGCGTATATATTGGTGGAAACAACTCGACTGTTGCGGGATCTTGTTGGTCAAGTTGAAACCCTTAGAAAGGAAAATGCTGCTTTGGTCACCGAATCTCAATATGTAAGTTCATATGAACCATTGATCACAGATTCAACTGAAAGATCATTTCCATGGCAAAATTTTCCCTAAAACTAGAGGCATGAACATCAGAAATTTCAATATTCTTTTCAGTTGCATGAACACTTCTAGTTAAATGTTTTATGATTCAAAAGAGTGTATCTTTAAAGGAATAGGATTTCTTAAACACCCTTGACTAAATTTTAATTCCAAGACCTCTTCTGAACCTATAACATAGATAGTAATTGACGTCCAGTTTGCTACACAAAATAGTGTCTCATATTCTAAAAAGGAAAAAGGGCATAATATTGACATAGCTAGTGAGAGCTTTGATGATTTGGCACTAAGCGCGATAATTTAATTTATGTTTCAAAAGATTGTATATCTTTAAAGGAATTGTATTTTCTTAAACACCCTTGCATTAGAATTATTGAGAGAATATGCTTGTGAAGATGGGGAAAAAACTTAAGAATTGCACATTAGATTGATAAATTTGAGTTTTAATATCTAATGTTTAAAGAGACAATATTGGGAATATAATGTGTAGAAGTTTGATATTTACTGTGAGATAAGGAGAAAATTCCAAAAAGGAGAATGTTTAAAGTTATGGTATCTTTTCAAGCAAACAGAAGTTTATGAGAAAGTATATTATATGTAAATTTTAAAGTAGTAACAATTGTAGAAAAAGATATTGTGAAAACATTAGGTTTTAACATACTAAGGAAGAAGAAATGTAGAGAGATTTTTTTTTTGGTCATTTGACTTCAAAAGTTTCACGAGAGGGAAAAGGATGTCAATTCAAGGAGATGATGTAGAAAATAATAGTTTTGAGATATTGGCTCTAAGAGGAAAGATGTTGGGAAACAAAGAGAATAACTATGACCCAGAAAATCCAACAATCAGTAATAAAGAAATGGTAATTCTCAAAAGCAAATGATGAAATTAAAACCATACTTCTACTTTAACTTTAAAGCAAAAGGGAGGAAAGAAAGATTTATGAATTGAAAAATTCTACTACAAACCATGGCTTAGGAGATTTTCCTTTTGTCACTGCCCCTTTCTCTCTCTCCTTCTCTAAACTATTCCATCTCCCTTTTTCTTTCACTATTGTTGTTGCACTTTTATTTTAAAATTATCCCTAACGTAAACTCAATTTAAATGGGTTGGATATCTATGAATACCCAATTATTAGGTACCCATTGCCTTGATTTGAAATATTAAGTGTTGGTTGACATTGCTGAAAGATATTAAATTACTGAAACCATACTAAGCTGTATCAATAACCTTTCATATGTTACCTAAGTTGGTTTCGTCAATGAGTATCATGTTGTGCCGACACTTGACATGTGTTAAGATGGTTCAGGTAATGTTTATTGATTTAACTTGTTTGTCCAAAATTCTAATTGAATTGATTATTAAATCTGCATAGTTTTCTTAAGTAAACAAGTGGAAGAAGATTAAATGATGAACCAACAACTTCCCCATTCCAATCCCAATCTCCATATATTTTTCTCCCACCCCATCCACTGCCCGATGTGACCCAAGATCATACATGCCTCCATTGAGTAAGTACAGTACCTTGTACCTTATTCCATCACTGCATTATTATTCTAATCTTCTATGTTTATATACGCCTCATGTGATAATGATGTGCATTTTTTATATTCTGGATATATAGTTTGATATATAGAGAAAAAACTATGAAGGATCAATCGTTATGCCAACACTTACATTAATATAAAACTACTAAGTTATATACTTAAATTTCACAACTCACTGCCATGATCTAATACAATGGTGGAGCCAGCCCGGGTGATTTACCCGGGCTGATTCAAACTCTTGGGGTACGCCGACGGTATACCCCAGGCTAGTTCTTAAATTTTTTTTTCTCCCCTCACTAAATCCAAGGTTTTTTTGCTTCTCGCCGCCGTCGGACCCCCCGGGCTACAGCCCGGGTATAAATAAGCATGGCTCCGCCCTTGATCTAATATATATTTCCACGGACTAAAAACTATGAATCAACAAAACCAAAAAGGCCAAAGCTTCTAATTCATGACTCTGTTTAATTCCATGTTATCTACCAGCATCACATGCTCAAAACATGACACCAATTTTTCATATATAATTAAGGAAATTAATAACATGTGTTTTCCATGGGAAGGAGTGAAAATTGTGATTTTGTACCAACAATACTAATTGAACTAGACGCCTCAGTTTATTGCGAAGTATGTGGCAAATGGTGTGTGATGGCGTGAAATGCTTCGCAAATCTATGTACATTGACTTGGCCCTCGATAATCCTAATAGGGAGGTCATTGTATCAAAAGCTTGTCTCTTATTTGTCTGTGCCAAACTAGTGAGATCAATATTACTTCAACCTTCATTGCAACCATAAATGATACTGACCAGGGATCGGTGGATAGTCGCAAGACACCTTATGAGAAATCAAAAGTCTTTGGGTTTGGGAGAGTATAGTCACAAGGCACAAACTTAAAAGAATTGATAAAAGGTCACCACTAAGAGTGGCGTTTGCTGCTTAATTTAACTCAATATGGGGAAACTTACCTGATTGAGAGCTCTTTCTTGATTACATGAGGCCTCACCCGCTAACTAGCTATGTAGAGACATCGTTTCATGGCCAACTTCTTTGAGGGACTATGGTTATATAGACTATGGAAGTTTGGGGCAATAAGAGGTTGATGTTCTGGGTCGCACGTGCGCTACACTAATGTATTCAATGAATCTGTACTCTTGGTCGACATACTTGGGTATTCTTAATAAATGTCATCGTGATGGGGATGAATCATTCAAAATAGAGTTTTAGGGTTCTTTAGGGTTTAGGATTTTAGAGTTGGAGTGAAAATATGGATGGAAGTGGAAGGATGAAAAGTTAAGTTGTGAATGACTAGAATATAATTTTACTTCAAATAAATTACATCACATATAAATTTCTTATGACTCTTGTTTCTTATCTTAGACACCGCAAGTATTTATTTGTCAACAATTACATATTTTTCTATGTCGATACTCAATTTTTGACGTCTTAAATGACATCATGTTTATAGTTTATCATTTATAAGTGCAAATTCTCTAGTGACATTCAATTTTTGATGTCTTTCAATTTCTGTGAACCTATATTGCACATTGCAAGGGTATTGATGCCATTTAAGTATATTTAAAGTTTCATCCTTCTTGTCTTTGAGTTGGCACAAAAATATGGCACTGCAAAAAATTTAAACAACTCAAATCATCAAAGAGAAAGAAATATTATTAACTGAAAGAATCTAATACATTAGATCATAACTTTTTATAATACACTTGATATAAGATTCAAGTCTAAAAAACGTATCGTATCTTTAAAAATTATTGCCAACTTATAAAAGACGTAATTTATTAATGGAATATGTAACCAACTTAGACAACTCTTAGAAACTAAAAATATATAGAATTTTTAAACTCTAAAACATTATTTATTTTTAAAAACTTATCTACAATTTTGAACTGCGTATTTCACCTTGACTTGAAACAAATTCCTTTAATTATTGTTTCCAAGCATAGGTTGTAATGGACTTGTCGAGTTTATTGAGCATGATTTCTTTATTATCTTTTCATTGGTGGCCTCTCTAATATGTAAAAAGTTAGTATATTTTCATTTTTCTGTTTCTAAGTAAGTCAATATTCGTTGTCTCCTTCGTTAGATGCCCTTTTTGACTAGTTAGATATAGTTAGACCTGACTATGGTTCGGAATCGATAGTTTGATGGTTCGGAACGGCTAATTTGATGGTTCCTGACAGGTCAACCTTTAACCTTAACCGTCCAAGACGGTTACGGTTCATGGTTCAAGAACCGCCGGTTCACGGTTTGGTTCATGGTTCAAGATTATTATTATTTTAAAAAATATTTAAAATTATAAATTTTTTTAAAAAATAAAGACTTGTACTTTTTAAGTTGCCTATGTATCCTTTACGATTTTAAAGGAGTATCCCAAGCCTTAGAAGTATCATATCAGTACTTCTTTATGCCTTGGGTGTTGGAACTTGCTCGAGTTTATCATTGGTAAATTGAATATCGTGATCATCAAATAAATTGATTATTTCCTTGCCTCTCTGAGATCGAGATGATGAACCTCTTTCTTCCATTATTATTGGAGAATTGAAGTAGAAAGTGATCGAGATTTCGAAATTGAGAGTAGAAAAGATAGTATGGAAATGATGAAATGAGCTTCTTATTTATAGAGTTTGGAGAATAACAAATATTAAATTGTAGCTATTGATCAAAAAATGATCAAATAATCTCAATCGTTAAAAAAGATAAAAAACCACCCTCTCCCCCAACAATTAGAATTGTTTTTACTCTTCTCTAGCTTTTAAATCACACTAGTATAAACGAATTGTTACATAATACAAGTTGAAAGAAATTATTTACTCTCTTATTCTTCTTTCAACTATTAACAATAGTAATATAGCAAAAGAAATTGTTGATTAGTTATTAAATAAATAACTAGCACATAAGAATGTTAATGGTTATCATCTAGTTGGTTAGAATACTTGGCATTCATTTGGGAGATCCGGATTTGAGTCTTGGCAACGGAATTCTTTTTAACAATTTAATAATTTTACATTAAAAAAACCATCGAATCGGCGGTTTGAACCGCCAGTTATTGGGCCATTGAACCATAACGGGCCGGGTTCGAGTAGGACTCGACCTGTGGGCAGGTCTAAATATAGTTATATCTTCTATCTTGTTCAAATCCTTCATGAGTGAGGTCTGATTTTAGTTCTTTCTTTTTTGGTTTCTTCTTCCAATGAATAAGGAAATGGCACAACTTATTTAGAAGTGAATAGTCTCGCCTCTCGTTGCCTTTCTTGTGACAAAATCAATATGCAAAGAGAAGACTTAAATATCCAGTGGTTTAGCTTATTCTCTAATTTGAAAATTGTGCTAACGTTATATGTCAGTAAATTAAATAAGAATTAGAATTAAATTTTGTCATAATAATGAATGGTATAATGAGTACTTTCGTGGAGGAAATATGAAACAATTTAGGTTCATACATGCAAGAGAATAATCGATTGTATCAGTAGCTATTTTATAGAGTATAATTTGTTTGCTAGATATCAACATGTATCTCCCTCATGCACATAGTAGAGCTCTTAGTTTGGTTGATAAAAGTAGATAAGAAATCAAACTCTCTCATTGATGATCTTTAGAATCATGAATAATTATAAATGAATACATAGCAATTCAAGTTTTAATTGATTTGTTAATTTTAAAATTAATGTCTTATGTGTTGGAGTGTGATTGAATGACTAGTGTGTTGCAATGATTCAGCAAGCTCACAATAAAACATTAGTAGCAAAAAATAACAAAAGCATAACCACAAGCATTTCATAGTGACACAGACTTTTAACGTGGTTCAGCAGCCCTCAAGCTCTTATTCCACAACTTATGATCCTTTGTAGCTATAGTGTCTCCCTCACAGCAACAATGAAGGTGAAGAAATCTCTTAAAATCCAGTCAAAGATAGCACAAAGAGGGTTACAACAAAGATTCTAGGCTTAAAAAAAAAAACACAAAATAAGAGAGTATTAATGTGAAAAATATTTTGTTATTGTTTCTGATTTGTGGTCTCTTGAATCCTTAAAAGTATATGTTCCTCAAAACAAACCTTTGACTTGAGTTGGCATCCATTAATCGATTGCTTTGACCAATTCTAGCGGGTCATAACCATTTCTTTCGATGTCTATTTCATCTAAGTTTTACCAGTCAATTGGCCATACAGACCAACCATCTGGACCTTCATCAGTCTTCGTCTCCAGAGAGCTTCTATCTTGTTCGTGTTTGAGTCAACTACCTAGACTACTCAACCATCACTCGATTGAAGGACTCCTTCAGTTGATTGGTATGTTGACCATGATCAATCTAATGATTGAATCCACCTAAGTTAAGTACTACCATTGCCCTATGTGTACATGTTACTCATCATGCCATGAGGTCATGCCTTGAGGTCTTTTTCCATCAAACTACTCGTCCCTCAGATGCACCAAGTCTCGGCTCACTCCACATGCTATCCTTTACCTTCACTTACGTAATTCATCTCTTCGGTAGTAACGCTCCGATGCTCCTCGTATTTGGCCTCTCGAATGTCTCATACCATCTTTCACCATGGACCTTAAGCCATCGAACACCTTGGTCATGCCATGCCAATTCTCCAAGTCTCCATGTTTTTTTGCCTAAGTGTAATTTGTAAGATTAAATTCTGTGCAACTCTTTAATGATTTAGTTTGAAAATTAGTTATCAATTCAAAAATTCTGTAAATTTTAATTTAAAATTTTATATATTTTTAGTTTCTAATAGTTGTTAACTGATTATTATGATTGTTATATTTATAATTTTAAGATAAATTGCTTTTTTATTGACAAACTTTTGGATAATCTCATCTTATTTTGACTCTATAAAAGAAGTTAGAATTTCATGTATTAGATCAGCTTTCACTTAATAATATATTATTTCGATGAGTTGAATGAAGATATTCTAGCATATATGGTACAATATTTTTGTGTTGCATCAGTCTTCTTCTTAACGTGAGTAAAGGAATGCTTCCAAACTAATCCTTCATCCTTCTAGGTTAAGGGTATGTTGGGAAGAAAGGAATAAACTTCATTCATCCTTTGTATCATGCCTTGAGGTCTTTTTCCATCAAACTACTCGTCCCTCAGATGCACCAAGTCTCGGCTCACTCCACATGCTATCCTTTACCTTCACTTACGTAATTCATCTCTTCGGTAGTAACGCTCCGATGCTTCTCGTATTTGGCCTCTCGAATGTCTCATACCATCTTTCACCATGGACCTTAAGCCATCGAACACCTTGGTCATGCCATGCCAATTCTCCAAGTCTCCATGTTTTTTTGCCTAAGTGTAATTTGTAAGATTAAATTCTGTGCAACTCTTTAATGATTTAGTTTGAAAATTAGTTATCAATTCAAAAATTCTGTAAATTTTAATTTAAAATTTTATATATTTTTAGTTTCTAATAGTTGTTAACTGATTATTATGATTGTTATATTTATAATTTTAAGATAAATTGCTTTTTTATTGACAAACTTTTGGATAATCTCATCTTATTTTGACTCTATAAAAGAAGTTAGAATTTCATGTATTAGATCAGCTTTCACTTAATAATATATTATTTCGATGAGTTGAATGAAGATATTCTAGCATATATGGTACAATATTTTTGTGTTGCATCAGTCTTCTTCTTAACGTGAGTAAAGGAATGCTTCCAAACTAATCCTTCATCCTTCTAGGTTAAGGGTATGTTGGGAAGAAAGGAATAAACTTCATTCATCCTTTGTATCTTCCATTCTCCCTTTATTTTCTGTCCAATCTTTCCATAGTATTTTATAGCCTATAAGTAAATAAAACATTGTGAATAGGAGTGTAAGAAAGGCTGAGATGTGGTGAGGAAAGGCTGTGGTTCACCTATTTCATCAAACCTGTGGGATTTTCTTCCAAGAGGGATTGAAAATCCTAATCCTAGAAAAGAAATTGTTCTTATACCGATATGATAGAGCAATTGAATTGGATGAAAAAGTGAAGTGTCTGCGGAATACTGTATGTATGGTTCCTAGCTAATTATGATTAATCATTGTGAGACAGAACTATTAACTCTATGATATAACATAACTAATTGAAGTTTCACCTAAATGATATTTCTTAAACAATAGCTATTAACTCACAACATTATCGTTTCAATCTTCACACTTAAGACTCTTTTTTTCGGTCCTTGAACTGTTTTGAGAAAGGAAAAAAGAAAATTCTGTAAACATCCATTTAACATTCATTTGCTCTACTATTTTTGGACCACTTAAGATAACATAAGACTTTTTTACTGTAACATACTTCATGGATAATGGATACTTTCTAAGAGGCATTTTGGCTCGAACTGGATTAGGTGAAGGTGGAGAAGAACGAGCTACAAGAAGAGAAGAAAGCTCTGAGAGTGGAGGTGGAGCGACTCCAAAGTGAGTTAAATGAGATGCAGTCTAATTCTATGGGAGAGTGGGGCGACAAGTTAGACTTGGCACCTTCAATGCCAGTGCAGACTCAGCAACAGCCTTCTCTCCCCCTCTACGACATTGTGGTTCAACAAGATTTCAATTCCCTTCAGGATGCTGGATGTTCCCCAACCTCAGCAAAGGCACCCACTCCAGTGAGTAGACCGCATGCTAGATACCCAACCCCCTTGGATGCTTGGCCACTTGAGCTCCTCTCGAGAAACCAACGAGAAGCACATGAAGCTCAGCAAATCAAATGCACGAGCAGAAGCAGCGCATCTACTATCAGTGGAGAAGGCATGCCAGGAAAGTGATCCATACTGAAGACTCCATAGATGACTACTTTGTTTTGCTTGTAGTTGAATCTTGTTTTGGTAGGCGCCAGATTTTTCATTATGTGATTCAAGATGCTCTTTAGATTGCACTAGAACTTGTGTTTAGTGCCGCCTACTGATATCCCATCGAGCATCTTCTGCAAGCATCTAGTAGAAGCATCGTTCTGTAACTTAATCCAATTTATTGGTTTATTGTTAGTTCATCCCCATCCCTAAAGAAAATTTTCTGTTCTCTTGGTATCATTTATTTATAAGATTTGCACGATCCAATGTGTTTGCTCGGCTTGCCATGCTTGATTGAATTAAGCAATTTGATTGGGTTATCCGTCGTGATCAATTACAGTTTTTCGATTTACCTCCTCACAAATGATCGTTCCGAGGACTGTTGGGGTGATGGATTTCATCTTTTATAGAAAAGAAATTTGCTTAGTAAGCCACTTGACTTGCTCAAGTCGATTGGATTGAATAAATGATAGGGCCACTTAGCTGGCCCTATCCGTTAGGTTTAATGTTAAGCTTGAAACAATGAACCCACCCACTCATCTTGCTTTGTTTGATTTGATTAGTTTGTCTAGCTTGTTTGCCATTTGATCGAGCTAACCAAACTGTCCGTCTAAATTGACAAATTCATTGCAGACTTGCTCATTAGACTATCAAGTTTGTTTGAACCATTCAAATTGTCTTATGTACCTGGCTCAAATTGGATTTATTCAGTATATACAGGAACCAAAGTGATGGATTAATAGACTTTCTTATCCATTCGACGTTTATTTTTTTAAAATATATTTTTCAAGTAAATAATGGAAAGGATAAAAAAATTAAAAAAAGTTCGTCCTCTCTATAATTAATTCTTCTAGTTTTATATCCCAATGAAATATTTATATTGGATTTTGGAGTTATATGCTTGGCTTAAAAAATAATTACTTTCTTTTAATAAATTTTGACAACAGAATTAATAAAATAGTAGTGTGAAATTTGTTAGTATTTATTTTTAGTTAATTCCTTAATAAGCATAACTATTTTATCTTTGTCAACCGTAGGGATTAAAAATAACAATAAAAATAAAAAATATATCTAATTATTAGAATCATCAAAAAGCTCTCTCTGCTTTTAAAAAATAGAAGGATTTCATCATATTTTATCTTAATTCTAGCACTGTTGTAATAATTATGGAGTAATTGTAATAATTGTAAAGTGATTTTGAATATTTTTAATTTAAATATTTTGATAAATTGATAAATTTTTTTTTATTAAATTGAACTAATTTATTTTAATACGTTCTAATGCAAGAATAAGAATATATTTAAAATAAAAAATTAATTACTAGTGTAAGCACTTTGCCCTCAAAATAATCAAAAAATTAAGACGACTACATTTTGTAAAATGAGTGTTCCGGTTGAGAACCACCTAGGGACGCATCACCGACCAGATCACCTCACCAGAAAGGAACCGGATTGAAGGGTGTTAAATCGCCGAGTCCTGCAATTAAAATAAACGTGAGAGGGAAGGCCAAGGGTGCTCTAGCGCGACCACTCCAACGCTTAAGTCAGCGAGTGAGGGAAGAGGAGGAAGAAGGAGAAAGAAGAGAGGAGAATGAAGGAGTGAATGTGTGATCATGTGTACGTGTACCTGCGTAAGGAGCGGAGTGACCGTTATATAAGTGAGATGAGAAGTCATATCCCATCATGATTAAATGAGGCGTCCCATCGTAATTAAAGAAAATGTTCCATCCTTGAGTATGATCTTGTCAGAAAGATATGGAATGATCAGAGTGAAGATCCCATCATTGACGTACATTTGTAAGGTCATTTCACACGTGGGCGTTAGGGCGGCGCTCATAAATACGGAGCATGAGACTGTCAGAAGAAATGATGGAGTTAATGGAGTCGGGTACTGTAATGACTATTCTGCATGGACCTTAATCGAATCCGACTGAGGGTGAGGTAGCCACGCCGACTGGAGTTGTACATAGGGTACCGAGGAGTCGGCGTCGTGGGGAACTGGGTCTGTAAGGGGATTCGGCTCGAGGAAGATTCGGCTTGAGTAAGGATTCGGATCGAGCAAGGATTCGACTCGGTGGGCGACTCAATTAATGACCCAGCTTGGGTTCCGGGGGAAAGAATCACGAGTCGATGGTTGAATCGGATCAGCCTTAGAGTCGGTAGATACAGACCGACAAGGGACTCGGGCCGAAGGTCGAGCCACCCCCTCTTCTGTCGGTCTACACTCCTAATTAACCACCCATAACAATGAGTTCATATTGAATAGGACGAGCACGACTCATTGACTGCCATAATGTATACAACTAAACGTAACTATAATCCATGCACAAAATAAACCGGTGCCTTAATTAGATATATAGAACTAACTCTTTCTCCCAAGGTTCTTCCTCTTGACAAAAACAACTGACAAACACAACACCACCATGTTCCATGTACCTCAACCTCCCCTCTTTTGCAAAGCTCTAAAGACAACGTGCATGAATCTCTCTAGCTAGCTCCAAGCATGTCCAACAACACTTCCTACCGATCGATCGATCGATCAAGTTCTTTCTTGTATAGTGGATGATTCCATAAATACGTCAGCGGCCAATATCATGCCCTCGATCTCCACATTTATAAATAAATTAATGTGGGTTAATTGGTGAATGACAGGCCCGTCAATCAATCCAACCAAGCCATGCATGTCGAGCCATGCAGGCACCTTCGACTGCCACTACCACACGTACGATAGGATCCGATCCAAGTTAAGGTCGACTTGACTAATTGTATTAATGCTGATCTCGCTAGCTCCTAATTAATATATATATATATATATATATATATATATATAATTCCACCGTACGTGACAAGATAAGAATCATATCAGCTGTAATATAATATAATGTCGCAACATATATGCATTGACATGGACACTACCTTAATTTTCACTCTTCTCAGCTCAAAATTTTCATCTGTGCGCCACCCACAATAGTGAGATTTCATCAACTTTCAAACAATGTTTAATTCTCGTTATATTTTTGGAGTACTTGTTCACTCTAAAGGATACAAAAATACAGGGAGGGAGGGTGGATGAGATAAAATATATATAAGCTTCAATAGATAGTGTATCCAAGTGAACCTATCTCATCCATAGTAATATAATTCGACTTGTTTTCTATATCTCATCCATAGTAATATAGGTGCATGTCAGAGACTAAAAGTCCTAGAGGTAAAACTTTTGGCAAATGAAAGTTTAAGAGAGGTCTTGACAGATGGAAGTCCTTGAGCTAGAACTACTAGTAGATGGAAGAGATGAAACCTTAGTCGATGATAGTCTTGAAGGTGGAACTCCTTATTTATGGAAGACTCAAAGGAGTAAATTCATAGAAAGATAAGAAATCCCCAAAGTAGAACTATTCTTAGTAGGTTTGACAAATGTCGAAGATCATCTATGTGTTTGAAGAGATGTTGGTTTAGGGTAGGAGGACTTGAAGGCCAAGCTCAATGAATGTATGCTTATTGACAAGGTCTTGAGTGGAAGAGCATGATCAACATAAAGACATACAAGATGAGTGATGGAGTAAAATATATTTTGGCTTTTTGATAGAAGTTTACTACTTAAGCATGTACTTGACTAGAAAATAAGTGTTTTAGATTGAAGTCAACAAATTTGCCTAAGGTCAAGAAAGATCAGTTGATGGTATCTATATCTAGTATTGTTTGATTATCTAAGTTGATGATATAGTCAATTGTGGACTTGCTATTTGAGAAGATAAGGATTTTTTATTACATATTGAGTTGATTGAATGATCAAATAGTTGATTGAAGTTGCTTGAATTGATTGTTGATTCGATTGATATGCATTTTGGATTTGAAATTGATTTAAATGGTTGTATAACTTTGTCCGTACAAGATAAGTTTGTGCCAAAAGATATAAGTTGATCGAAGGCACTTACTTGTAGTCGACTAAAACCTTATCAATAGTGAAAAAAGATTTATCCAAGTGAACGTAATGGTGGTGCAAATAGTCAACATATGACACATTCGTTTGAAAATTCATTCACGAATCTATCCCAATTAGTCAACTGATAGTGTAAAAAATTGATTTATGATATAGTCAAGAACCAATGACAAATCAAAAGAACCAATTGTGAATAAGGAAACCAAATTTAAGATTGATCTACAAGAGTTTAATGGAAGGCAATTGGTCAACTGATAGTAAGTTTGAATCAACTAACTGTAGTAACAATCATTGTAAATAGGGTCCCGAGATAAGTGAATAGTGAATCAGTCAATTAGTTGGAGCTATTCAATCAACTATTGGTCATCTAATCCACTCTCCACTCTATAAATATTGAATGAAGACACTTTGAACAGAACATTCATTTACATCTTTTACTTTTTGTTGTGCACTTGTTGCCATCTCATTGTTGTGAAGTATTATAGTCAATTTCTATAAAGGTTTCATATTTTTTTATTATAGTTTCTTTTATTTTTCATTCCTTATTTATAAAAAGAGAATTATAACATTCTCCACCTCTGAAAATGAGATAACTATTTGATTAGTGGATTTGCATTTTGTAATTGCTATTATTCTAGAAAAATAATTTGTAACTAATTCTCTTGATTTTATTCGAAGCATTTCGAACTCCAAATGAAGTGCTTGCCTTAATTTAGCCTGTGTTGTACCTTGATACTTCTTTTTCATTAAATCCAAAAAATGCTTGTTGATATCCTTGCAAAGCATAGTTTTCAAGATTGAACAATTACTAACTTGAAAGAAATAATTTTTTTTTGCTTTAAAATCTTTCAATTTTAACCCCCCCAATCTTAGTCTTTTACCATATGTTAATGCACCACCTTATGTTGGTTCTATATTAATTCCAAAAGCGTCCCTAGGGTAATGGTGCCACTGTAGGACATCCAGGTTATCACCCATGCACCTGCGCTTCGATCCCCAGCTACAACGTATTTGTAGAAATTTTTCTCCAAATTGGGAGCGCAATCAAAGGATGCTGGGCGTTTGGACTGGCCACTGCGTGCACTTCCCGATTTACCCTGGTGGCCGGTGGGAAACTTCTATGGGGCCGGGCCGATCACCCCCAGAGATAGTCAATAAGGCTAACTGGGATTTATCATTTTTTATATTAATTCCAAAAGCAACAACCGTCCAATATCCTTGAACTTTAAAATTTTTTCCATGAGTGAGTCACAATGACTATCGAAGTGTGGAGTGACTCGTAGTATAAAACTTTCAAAAATCAATTTCACTTTGACTTTCTTCGGAACATGGCTCTAATACAACTGATAACAACAATCTACTTTGATGTAAAAGTTTTCTACATAATTGCACAATAACATTTTGAAATAAAAAAATGATAAATCCTAGTTAGTCCCATTGACTATCTCTGGGGTGACCGGTCTGGTCCCACAGAAATTTTCCACCGGCCACCAGGTAACATTTTGAAATCAAGAACATAGAGAAAGGTTGGTAGATAAATTCTACTTAATTCACCGATAAACGAATAGCCTATAAATATGCTAATACGTAACCAAAAATAATAATGACTAACCCATTAACTCATAATCATAAAATATGCATCGATCAACCTACTAACTTCGTGCACTAATCCACTAACTCCTTAATCATGAAGTATGCACTAACCCAATAACCTTATGACTAAGTAAACAAATAAGAAATAAGCAAAATTAGAACAACCCATGTGCAAATTATTAAATTTTATCAACATGATGGCTAGATAAAGCCACTATGGTGAGCTTGTAGGGAAACTTATGCGATAAATAACATTTCGCAGTGGAAAAAAGATCCTTTGAGTGATTCATATGAAAGAAAACTCATACAAGTTAGATTTACAAAATCCTATTTAATAGGGTATACCTTTGGAGCGTGCCCTTCGCTTATCCCGCTTGTCTAAAGTTTGCTGGATTTCTTACACATTCAAGTGTCCGTGTCTCTATGCGTATCCACACTAACACTCATTTTTTGGAGAAAATTTGAGTTGTGCTAGCAACCCCTTGATGAGACTCGCTCAAGAAGAAGAGAAAGGCAAGAGGATGAAAAAACTTATGAATTTTTGGACTAAAAACTCTTTTATACTCATGTCATGAATACCAAAGGTTTTACTCATGTCATGAATACCAAAGGTTTTTAGCCTTTTGATATTCTTTCATCAATACATGATTAATCGTATTAATTATGCATGATAACTTGCATGCATGATAACTTCCTCTTCTTCAATGCATGATTAATTCACATTAATCACGCATGATGAATTAACTTTTATTCATCAACTTGGTTTAATTTGAGTCTAATTCAAATTTAACCAACTTGAGTCTAACTCAAGTCTTGGTCATCCAATGAGTTTAATTGTTCCTTTAGTTAAACTAAAATGAACCCATTTCTAAAATATAATGTTATTTGTGTGTAACCTAATATGTTCTCGTAACGTTAGTAATGTCTCTAAAATCCATTTTGGAAACATAAGCAATGAGTGACATCTAGCAATGCATCATTGCTACCCAAGTGACAAGAATATCGAGATCCGACATAACCTTCGTGACTATGATAATGTATGACCATGTCCTTCTATCCTCGATATCTGATTGATCAATGAGACATAGACTATGTCATTCTCTTATCAATCTTTGTATTTCTTGATCCCCAAATAGACTCACTCTAGCAAATGAGCTCAATATCTCATATTGACTCATTTGAGTATGACCATGCATTTCGTGGTCCTACTCTATCAAGAGGTCGCAAGATATTACTCTCGTTATATGAGAGGGATAGATCTCATCTACATCACTCACATTCCTCCGCATAATTCGTTACATACCTAGTTATCGCCTTTATAGTTCACATGTTATGGATGACGTTTGATGACACCAAAGTACATAACTCATTATGTAGGGAACCATAGTGACTTCAAGTCTAAGGACTATTCATACCAATAGTCACATGAGAAAATTTATGACACTCATATAATGATTCATGAAATTTCTCATGAGGGTCAATTTAGTATACATTCTCCAATGTATACTCATGTGTCAATTCGATATCCTATATCCATAACTTGTTAGATTAAGTCATCTAGTTAACCTACATGCTAGTCTCAATGCATTAATATCGTCCTTGACTATTAATGTTTGACTAGGAATGATTAAGAGTAGTGTTCTCTACATCATCTCACTATCGATTTAAACAATCGATATAATGTAGATTAGAACTAGCTACCCAAGGACATTATTTACTTAGTTATTTAAAAAAATGATAAATCCCAGTCAGTCTCATGGACTCAATCCCTAGGGGTGGCCGGCCTGGTCCCACGGAAGTTTCCCACCGACCACCAGGGTAAATCGGGAAGCGCATACGGCGGCCAATCCAGATGCCCAACATCCTTTGATTGCGTTCCCCATTTAGAAGAAAATTCTTACAAATACGCCGTAGCTGGGGATTGAACCGCGGGTCCCTAGGTCACAACCCGGATGTCCTACCGTTGCACCATTGCCCCGAGGACTATACTTAGTTATTTAACACAAACATAAAGTAAGTATAATAATAAAAAATCTTGCCTTTATTGATAATGCATTAGGGTTATTGGATGAGATTTTGGGTTATTGGATCCGACAACCCGTTAAGGTTGTGTTAAAAATCGATTACTGTAGCTTCTCATTGGTGATTTCTTCTTCTCTGTTCTTTCGACGCAGCCTCTGTTCCTCTCTTCTCGTCGACGCTGAACGATTTTGCTGCCTCAACGCCGGTGCCAAAGCTGAAGAAACGTCGGTGACTAGAAGCTGGATCGGTTGGGGATTAGTTCTTGCCAGAGGCGACTGGAATCGCACAAGAGGCGGTAGTGGTCCAAGTGGCGAACCAGAGGAAGAGGCGGTCGGTAAGTGAAGATTGATCTAGGTTTTGGGTTGTGTGTGGTTCTTGAGTTGAGATTTTGATCGGTTTTCCTCTCCACAGCTCGTTGCTATGATCTGATCAATATCTTTGGGTTTTGACCGTGAGGGAAGAAGAAGGGAGATTGGATTGGAGGAGAAATCGAAATTAGAGATTGGAGTTAGGGCATAATCAGATTCGAGGTGAGGTTGTTTTTCTTGAATCCAATCAGTTTTGATGATGAATTTTGTAAGCCGTTTGGTTGATGAACCTTGCTCTGATCAGATTGATTGCTTTGGATCTGCAAAGAAGAAGAAAGGGGTTGGAATCAGACTGATCTAGGGCAAGAACGACTGGATCTGAGGTAAGTTCTTTCCTAGAATCTGATTAGGTTTTAGTTTTGGCTATGGATTGTGGTTGGTGTGTAGATCTGTTGGATGGGTGGTTGGGTTCCTTGAATTGATCTGTTGGTGAGTTTCTGTCCATGTGTTGATCTATCCGGTGTGAGGTTATAAGTGTTGATTGTTGTTGAAAATTTATTTAGGTTCATTTCTATGGGTTTGATCTATTTTATCATATCATAGGATTAGGTTATGTTAACTCTGATGAAAGCTAAGTATGAATTTTAGTGTGGATTGATTAGTTTAATGTAGGATTTGATTGTAACAAATGGAATTATGGATTCTATTGGCTTAATTGCATGTTAAATGCTAAGTTGATCATTAACAATTAGAACGGGAGTGATAATCCATTTATTTGATTTATCAATTAATAAAGAGATTAGTTGGATTAAATTATGAAGTTTAATTACTGTAAATTTAATACAGTATCATCGTAGTAAGTATTGTATTGTTGTTTAATTTCAGGACCTTGATTTGATTGGTCCTATTATACTCGGAGCATATATTGGGGGTTCTTATTTTACTTTCGTCAGATTCAGGTGGGTATCCTGTACTTGATCACTATAAGTTTTATTTTAGTGCATGACCTATTATATATTGTTTATCTATCCTGTTGATACTTCTGCTACTTGTGCTAGCTACCTAGTTGACACCTTGTTACTCGTTGCTTAATATATACCAGTTGACCTTTGATTGATCTATCCATTGATAGTACAGTCTCAATTTACCTATCGCTGATCTTGTATTATGTTGATTATGCTGAGTAGTTGTAGCTATTGTATATTGAGTTGATCATCATAACATCTACATGCTAGTAGTAGGTGTTGTTGACAGCTGTTGACTGTTGTTATTGTTGTTGGCACTTAGCTGACACCATCTTATGGTAGCACAGGGGTGATAATATTTGTTGTGCCATTTTGGGTGCTACCAGGACTGGCTAGATAGCCCTTCTGAGATACATTGCCCACTCCCCACTTGATTAACAGTGGTTAGTTGTTGGAGCTTGTACAGTATGTCCTGTTTAGCGCCTTAGTTCACTACACTGGGTGAGTGACTGAGGATGACGAGTGCAGACAATGATCATGCATGTTGCATGTGATGTGTGTTGCATATTTGCATGCATTTGCTGTTATACTTTACTACATTGTTGTCTACAGCATATTTGTGTGTGACTGTTATATTTGTTTGATATATTATTATTGCATTGTATGACATGACATGCACTGTATGAATTTACACGATTCCTGTTACCTGTTGATTGATATTTACCTTTTCTTTATATATCTATTATAGAGACTGTATACCTTTTGTTATCTCAGTTGATATATCATATTGTGCACTTCTATCTTGTATTCCACTGAGTATCTGTTACTCACTATCCAGACCCTGGGATTGCCTTATTTTCTCTCTAGGTAGCAGATAAGATTTTACTTGGAGCTTGGAGATCTGTCAGGTTGCTTCCATCTCACAGCAGAGTATTTTATATGGTTTGGTTTGTATGGATTCTGTTGTGGTCGATATATAGACTGTATTTGTGGATTGGTAGACTTTCTGTGAGTATCGGAGTTTTAGACTTATACTCATGGTTGTATGATTTTCTTGGATTTGTTATGTTTCTGCTGCGAAGATTTTATATCTTGTGTGGATTCATCGTTTACACATTCTGGTTTTGTGTGCATGTGTTAGTTTTATAGATTGTGGTCATGTGGTCCTTGTTCTTAGAGTTTGTATATCTGTTATGCATCTGTGATGTATAGATTATGGCCGTGTAGGCCTGTATGATGTATGTATTCAGGAAATATCATTATTACAGGGGAGATATTGCCAAAATTTTTTGGACGACCATCTCTTGGGACGTAACATAAGGTGTGCTAAAATAGAGATCATATGCAATGAATTATAAGTAGATGGGCATTAAACAAGGCTAAAAATCATATATAACCTACGTCCATCAGAGCTCCGACTCTAGGCTACTCTGTCAGATTCATCCCGCTCGGCCACCCCTCGGCTCAGTATTTTATGCAACTCAGGCGTCCAAGCTCGATTTTGAAAAAACCTCAGGTCGGGATCCAACATCCGGCTCAATGAGTCAACTCGAGACTTGACAGCTGAGCTCTCTCTGTTAGCTAGGCTCCCTCCCCCAATCGACTCCGCTTCATTCCCTCAATCAGTTGGGCCCTCGCAAGAAAGATATAGACGATCATGTGATATGATGGTTAACATACTTCCCGAACCCTTTCTTCCCTTCTTCTCCGATCGGCCGATTTCCTCTTCATCGAGATCGAGCAGAGGAAACCTTACGAGCTCAGTCATCCAGGGCTTCGATCCGAGTCGCCTCCCTTCTTCCTCAAGACACCGATTGGAGCTGAAATTGGGATCCTAGGGCTTCTGGTTTAGGTAAGTTCTGAATATGGTTTGGTTATTGCTTAATCATGATCGACTCTTTAGGATGTATCCGGATTTCATGAGTTTGGATCTTGAAACCAATACTTGTAGGATTCTTGCTCTATTTTGTTAGATTTTGGTGGAATTAATCTGTTGAGTTGCTGTTGGATTGTGCTTTGATCAGTTGGATGCTACTGATGGATTGTGCCGTGTTCTGAGTTGCTTGGATCTGATGGATTAGATCTAGGGCAAAGATCTTGAATCAAATCTGAGGTGAGTTCCTCCTTGTTGAACCGATTAAATTGAAAATTGGTTAGAGATCAGAAAGTTGGGGTACTGTTCGATTGAAGATGATTGGTTTCTTGACTTGATCAGGGTTATTTTGTGAATTCAAAGGAGCAGGGAAATCCAGGGCAAAGGCTACATCAACTTGAGGTAAGCCTCTAGAAATCAATACTTGTGAATTCTTGGTAGCTGTTAGGTTTTGAATTAAATGGAATTGATTTGTTTAGGTTAGTTAGGTTAATGTTAGGTTTAGTTGTGTTCGGTTGGATTAGATTAGGGTTAGGTGTAATCTAGTTAGGGTTGAACCAATAGGCTTTAGATGATTGAGATGATTAGGATGGATTAGGTTGGTTGGTTAGCTTAGGTTTGATTAAACCTAAGATTAATTATGTTAATGGGTTAATACGATTAATTAGTTAATTGGTTAGTACCATTAATTAATTAATTAGTTTGATTAAATCGTGTTAATAGCAATCCTATGGTTAGATTAGTCTAACCCAAGTTAGGTTAATTAAATAGGGTTAAACTAACCTTTGATTTGATTAGGGTTCTATAGTATATCATGGTATTTAGGGATATTGTTTATTCCTTTTGCAGGACCCTGAGCGATTATAGGACTTTGATACTATACGAGGATCGGTTCTAGTATTTAACTTGCGATACATTAGGTGGGTAATTTACTGTATTTGGTCAATACAGTTCTTTTCCATTTTCAGTGCATGATTCTTTTACAGTCGTTGTAGTTTAATACCTTGATTCTGTTCCTTCCTGTTATTGGTATACTTCTTATATTACTCATGTTTATACCATGCTTGTCCTTATGTCTGTTCATCTTGGATTATCATTCTTGATTATTGTTTCTATCCTTGAGTATGACATCTGTGATCATTATTGGTTATAACTCTTGTCTTATGATACCTATGATCATTAGGGTTTATTACTTACGCTCGTTGAGCAGTACGGTAGATGCTGATTACTATGATTTGAGCATCTCATCATGATGCATGATAACAATTGTAAATCCCAATGTTGTGGGTCTATCGTGATGGTAGATGGCTTTAGTGGTATATCTATATAGGTGGTTATCATACTCTATTTTCATCGCGGTGATGATGGCAGTGTATGGCAGTGTACGCAGCCGAGTCGATGATTTGACCTCAACACCGGCTAGGGGTGGTACTCGGAGAGTACATGGATGGTACTTCGGGGATGAGTATTAGAGGACAGATATCGGCCATAGGATATACGTAGCTATTCATGGCTACTTCTGGATTTGGGTCACCAGACTACTTTATTGTAGGGCGTGGAGTACTGACCCCCCGATGTCGGACACCCTCAGACTCATATATATACATGAGTGCTGTAGCGAGTGTAGGCAGTTGCATCATGCATATGCGCATCATGTGCATGATATATATGTATTGGACCACACTCGTATACTGTATTTTGATTGTATACTTTGATTGATTCTTATTTGTTGCATTATGTGTGACATGTCATTCATATGGTGCATTACATGAGATCCATGTTAGTTGGTTATTACCTGCAGAGATTTTATTGATACCTTGTTGATCTCTGGTATGTATTTGTACTCTTGCTATTTACTTCTTCATGCACTGTCTTTCTATATTATCCACTGAGTATTTGTACTCACATCTTTGGACCCTGGGATTTTTCTATCTTCCCAGATATCAGGTAGGAGCTTACAGATGATGCCAGAGATCTGCCAGCTATGCCATCTCACGACGAGGATTTTGATACATGTGTGTGTGGATGTATTGTAGTACGTGTGATCCTATGTGTGTAGTTTGTTTACTTTCTGCACTATCAATTTTTTTGATTTTGTATCGGTATTTTGAAACTTTAGCATGTTTCTTATTCGTGATTTCATAGTTGTACTTGTTACGTTTCCGCATGCATAATTTCAGATCTTCTCTATTATCGAGTTTATTCGCTAGTAGTTGTGTAGAATTAGAATTTCTATTTGCTATGCTTGTGTAGGATGTGTAAGTGGCCGTGTGGGTCACTTTTACTTTTGTTACTTGTATAAATCCATATTTTGTAGTATGGATAGGCCGTGTTGGCCTTATTATATGTTTGTATTCAGGGAATTATCAGGGATACTGGGGAGGTGCTGCCAAAATTTTTCGGACGGCTATCTCCCGGGTCGTGACAATTTATATCTTGTGTTTGTGTGGATTCATCGTTTATACATTCTGGTTTTGGTGTGCATGTATTAGTTTAGTAATTTTGGTCGTGTGAAGCCTTATTCTTAGAGTTTGTATATTTGTTATGCATCTGTGTGTATGTTTGATGGACGTGTAGTCCATATTATGGTTGTGTAGGCCTGTATGATGTATGCATTCTGGAAATGTCATTGTTACAGGGGAGTTGCTGTCGAAATTTTTCAGATGGTCGTCTCCCGGGACGTAACAATTTATTGGTATCAGAGCATGATTTTACGATTATTTTTCTGGATTTATCGTTGCATTTTTTGGTATATCTGATACCAATTTAGTGGTATTAGAGCAGGTTAGGTCTTTTTGGATTTACCATTGTGTTTGTGTCCATTTTCGGTGTCTAACGAATTTATCATTGGATTTATCGTGTATTTATAGTCATCGGGATTTAACATTGCATTTATAGGTTTATCTGATACCAATTGTTTGGTATCAGAGCACATTAGGTTAAATATTTAAGTTTTAGGGTTCATATTAGATTAAGCATTAAGTTAATTAAGATTTTTCATCGTATTTAATTTTGGGGTTTAGGTTTAGTTTATTTTAGAATTTATCGTCGTATCGGGTTTATCGAATTTTGGTTACTTGATCTAGGTTGTGAGATGTGACATGAATTCTCCAAACAAGTTGTAAGTAAGAACTTCTAGTGCATTTATTCCTATTTCTAGAAAATTTATAGTAGTTATATATTACCAGGTGATATTATGACCCATAGAAATCAAGTGGCCGGTGACGGAGACGACCTGCTAGGTTTGTGGAGCCGGGGATTTTTGAGGATGATATTGATAGTCAGGAGCAGACTCGTAATCATCCAGTTGTGGGACAGGGTTCTCGAGCTCCAGAGATACCCTTGACGGATCCGGTACCGATTAGTAAGACAGTGGATATGAGCCGCATACCGATACTGGCAAAGTCTGTCAAGGATCGTTTGACGTTATTCCATTGGGGATCTAACCCATGACTCGCTCGCTCTTGGTTGGAGAGTCTGACTGATACATTTGTGTATATCTCTTGTATGGAGGCAGAGAAAGTTGAGTTAGCAATGTACCACCTTTGTGATCAGGCTGCCACGTAGTGGAAGACTCAAAGGACTGTACTCGGAGAGTGGGATTTATCTTGGTCATCTTTCTCGAGAGGCCTTCGAGAGATAGTATTTTCCAATGACATTCTGTATAGCACGGCGTCAGGAGTTTCTGAGCCTTAAGCAGGGCGACCGATCTGTTACTGATTATCATACTGAGTTTTCTAGACTTATTGAATTCTGCCCACATTTAGTAGCCTAAGACAGTGATCGGATGTTTCAGTTTACTCAGGGACTGGCTGTATATATTCGATTGAAGATGTCTGAGTTGTACAGTCAGCACATTCAGAGAGGCATTGGATCGGGCTCTGATCATTGAGACGACTCAGCAGCAGGTGACCGTGAGAGAGACGCAGAAAAGTTAAAGGGTCCGAGTTTACAGATTATCGGTCAGAAGTGGTCAGCTTAGGAATCAGAGACACGAGATTCTTCAAGATGGCAGAAGGGTAATCGATCATCCATAGGACCTTCGAGTGGGTTCGAGAGGGACAAAGAAGGGATGTTATGAAAGGAAAATGCTTTCGATGTGGATCCAGTAGTCATCATATCGTAGATTGTCCGTTAGATCAAGCTGTTTACCATTATTGTAAGCAACCTGGTCATATAGCTGGTGATTGTACTTTGAAGGCTCAGTTGGAGCCTACTGATGCTGCATCTTCTGGAGGGCGTTGCTACACAGCAGCGATCGCAGAGGACACAGACGACCAGAGCCCCTCAGCAGTAGCGACCCCTGTCATCTCAGCCACAGATATACCTACTACAGGGGAGGGACCATGCAACTATACCGATAGCATTCCAGTACACCACTAGTTTAGAGACACAGTATCCCTCACAACATTATTTATCAGTGGTGTCTCAGCCAAACATGTTACCAACAGCTCCACAGCTAGAGATCCATTATTTGGTGATTCCGGTGCAGCAACAGTTACCACCAGTACCGACTTCCCACAGTTTGTCTTCTCACCATATTCTTCAGACGACATCAGCACCTCAGAGTCAGATTTCGACGGAGTGGAGACATCCTATATCTCAACCAGTTACACAACTGTCCAGTGCAAAGGTTGGACGTGCTCATGCTATCGCTCAAGAGGAGGCGCAGCGGGCCGATGGATCGGTCATTCGGGGTATGATTTAATTACTAGTGGTATTTTTGCACTATAGTATGAAGATAGTAAATTTTGAGATCAAATTTTTGTTAGTGAGGGGAGAATATAAGATATCAGAAAATTTTAAGGGTTAATTGTAAATAATCCTAATTTGTTAAAAGCTAGATAATTATTGGGTTTGGTTTTATATAGGTTTAACGATTAAATTCATTTAACCAACTCAATTAAACTAGCCTAAGTAATAATGTAATTAAGAAGCCAATAAGTAGCTAATT
>NW_027435289.1:0-1015 GCF_044706935.1 Curcuma longa
CTGTTGGTGCAATCTTTGTCCCAAGTGCATTGAGTTTCAATGTTTGGCTAAACCATGTTTAAAGTTAGGCAATACTTGTGATCTAACATGTGTGATGTAAGTTTGCAGGAAAGTCCAAGCGTGGTCTTGGCAAAGAAAAGTTCAAGTGGGTAGTCTTGGCAAGGAAAAGTCCAAGGTTGGTCTTGGCAAGGACTTGACATGACGAAGCTGATGGAAGCATCTCAGGCTAGTGCGAGGATGATGGAGCATCCAGGGAAGGCACGAGGCTATGGGAGGTGTTTGAAGGCCGAGGTCTAGGTCAAGAGAAGCTGAAATGAGATTTTTCAACTTCACCAGTCGACTGGCCCTGCCAGCAGTCGACTGCTCATAAATCAGACGCACACAGAAAAATCAGTCGAGCCAGAGGAAGACAAGAGTCGACTGGTGTTATTGGAGTCGACTGATGCCAGTCGACTGATTTTGGATCAGTCGACTGATATTTGAACGTTGGAGAAAATTGGCAAGCATTTAATGCGCTTTGAGTGAAGATTTTGTGCCGATTGAAGGCATCAGTCGACTGGCCCTGCCAGCAGTCGACTGATGTTGAAGAATTATAAAAGAAGCTTGCTCGAGATCAACTCAAGTTTTTCAGCAAGTTTTGCAATAATTCTGCCATTCTTTTGTCTCTTTGCGCTTCTTTTGAGAACTTGTTGTTCTCTGATTTTGTGTTTTCTTCCTCTCCTCTTAAACATTATTTCATATCATTTTTGAGGAGAACAAAAAGGTTGTAAAGGTTTCTCCGCCTTCGAGATTTTCGAGAAGGAGACGATTTATAGTGCAGCGGGTGTGTGCATGCGTGTGGATCCTTGGATTAGTCACCTCTGCGGAGGTGAATACCAAGTAAACAAACCGGGTTAGCGTTGATCTATTGTTTTCTCTATTATATTTTGCTTCCGCTAACACTCTTGCAGAGAAACAATCGAAGAAGATTCGAAAAACGCTATTCACCCCCTCTAGCGAACCAACCGATCCTAAC
>NW_027435290.1:0-1503 GCF_044706935.1 Curcuma longa
ACAATGGATCCAAAACTAGTAAGTGACATCATTAAAAGATCAGATTGCAGTAACAACAGAGTACATAAACATCATGTAATAGAAGCCTTCTCAAGAGTAAGAAACCAGATAGCAAAGTTTTTAAAACCTCAACAACAAGAATGGGGAACATTGATATAAAACACAAGCAGAGCTTGAGTTTTTATGTAAAACACTATGGTAACCAAATGTACACTACTGTTATCATTATGTTTCTTCGAGTCTTTGTGATAGGAATAATTACGAGTACTAATTTATTTCCTATATATTTGGTCTTTGTGAAAATATAATTATAGTATAATGCCCTTGCTTGAGTTAATTGGTGGAATGGTTCATCCAATTGAACAATCAAATCAGTGGCCTTGCAACTTCATTGTGTTATTATTCTGAGCATGAATATAAAAGATATGAAGCAAGAGATAAAGCAGACTTAAATTTACCTGCCATGATGGAAGCAGCCTAGCGGTGCAAGACTCAATTTCTTTAACACCCACATCAAAACGAGGGCTAATAACACTACATTTGTTCAACCTGCCATTCATATCAACAACAATTTTACCTGCACGGTGATCATCTACATGTGAACACGAATCTTGGCCTGTAGAAACGCGATATATACAGTTTCGGGATTAGTGGCTAACAGCAACAGAACAAAAAATATTTGTGAAAACACTAACCATGCATCTCTGAGTTCAGACTTTTTACATAAAAATTGAAACAAGAAAAAAAAATGAAAAAATATTACCTTCAGTTGGAGTGATGCCAGTTTCTCAACAGTTGGCAAGAGGAAAAAATGAAACAACCAGGTCACATGAAAGAATCACAATCCACAAATCATACATTTTATGTTTTGTCAAATGTAGCAATGCACAAACATAAGCAAAAATAGGGTAGGGAACTTCGGATCGCGAGTAGCAGGGCGCGTGGCTTCGTCGCGGTCAGCAGGGGCGAGGCCGTTGTGGCGAGGAAGAAGAGCTGCTCGTGGGAGCTTGCGCTCGCGAGTAGAAGGGGCGAGGCTCCTTGCGATCGGGGCGAGGCTCCTTGCGCTCACGAGGTGTGGTGAGGGCGAAGGAAGAAGAGAGGCGCGGCGACGGCGAAGGCGAGGGCGCGGCGAAGGCGAGGGCGCGGCGAAGGCGAGGGCGCGGATGGGAAATTGCAGGGGCGAGTGGTGACGGACCTTGCTGCTCGCGAGGAGTGGAGAGGAAACCCTAGGCGAAGGGAGAGCTTCGGCGAGCAGAGGGGGGAGTGGGAGAGGAAACCCAAGGAGAGATTCGGCGAGCAGAGGGGGGAGTGGGAGAGAAACCCTAGCTTCGGGCGCGGGAGAAGAAAATCGCGAAGCGCGGCTTTGTCGGGGAGAAGAAAATCGCGGCTTCGTTGCCACGCACACGAAGAGGAGCCACGTCAGCGCGCTACGTCATCAGGCGCGCAGGAGGCGCTCAAACAGGGCGCTCAGCATCAGCGCTCCTGTATATATATATATATATA
>NW_027435291.1:0-1626 GCF_044706935.1 Curcuma longa
CGTTAAATCATAAAAAATTATATCAAGCCTCAATTTAAGCAATATAGGAAAATTAAAGTCAAACTGATCCATTTTATAATTTATTTAAATGTAAAAACCCAAAATTGAATCAGTTTGAACTATAAAAATCCTAAATCATCAGGCGACGAACAAGTTTCGTCTCCGATTGGCGACGAATAATGTCGTAGCCAATCGCGACGAAAACTTGTTCGTCGTCGATTGGCGACGAAAACTTGTTCATCGCCGATCGACGACGAAATTGTATTCGTCGCCGATGGCGACGAAATTAATTTCATCGCCGATTGGCGACGAACTAAGTTTTCGTCGCCGATTGGCGACGAATAAGTTTTCGTCGCCGATCGGCGACGAAATTATTCGATCGGCGACAAACAATCGCCGATTGGCGACGAACTCAGCGACGAATTAATTTTTTCATCGCTATTTTTACCGACGAATCACGGAAATTCGTTGCAGAATTCTGCGATGAGTATTTGGCAACGAATTTGAATTCGTTGCCAAATTCGTTGCAAAAAATTTTGCAACGAATTTTTTTAAGAAATTCGTTGCAAAATTCGTTGTAGAAGGCTGGTTTTTTTGTAGTGTGCTGTACCTGCTCCAAGCTACTCAACTTCACACTGAGACGCCGAGATCTACTTCCGTGGAGCGACCGAAAAAGCGAAAAGTTCGGTAACAAAGCAAACTCTGTATTTCCATTATTTTAAAACATGTAATCGGTTTTTGCATTATTTTTTGATACACTTGCTGGCGAAAAGGGGTAAGTGACGTAGTGGATTGCCCAGAGTAAACGGTCCAGGGACTGTGGGCCTTGGAGTAGCAGTGTTGCGCTGTGAACCAAGTAAAAACAAAAGTGTCACATCTTTACTTTGTCTTTTTATATTTCCGCATCGTTCTCTATATTCACTTCTGTACTCGCTCTAGTTTTTCGAAAATTGAAAAGCGTGCAACACGCTATTCACTCCCCCTCTAGCGTGTTTTGACGATCCTACAGTAGCAGAGTCATCGACTATTGGAGTTGAATCTACACCGGCGAACCTTCTAGTTGTAGCCGAGGATCCCCGATCCCTGCCCATGAGCCCATGATTGTTGCCCCTATAGGGGGCTCCGCAAGAGGTGTTTGAGGTCAAGACTAATGGAGCCAAGGTGGAGGTTATCAAGGTGACAACCAAGACCCAAAGAGGGCTTCATCCTAGGAAGAGGAGTCGAGTGCAGAAACAACCACCCCCTTCAAAGGAAACTATCCTACTCCTCATCCAGATGAGGTGGGTTAATCAACTTCCAACATTTAGTGAGTCCTTCTGGTGGGACCCCCTTAACAGTGCTTCTTCTAAGGAGTCTGCCTCCAGAGTGTCGCACAAAGCACACACATGATAGAGATGGAGTATCAGCTTAAGAAGAGTGGGGTCGTGATGCCTCTTTCTAGGGTTAAGACTGGATCTAGGTTTAACAGCACCCTTCCTCCTAAGGTTCCCCGAGCTACCTCAGAATGGAGAGAAGAATGCTCTTATGGGCTCTATGGAGGAAATTTGCGCTATGAGGCCGAGATCTTACCCCGCATGGGCCTGGAAAACCTAAGTGAGGTCCTCAATGCCTCCCTTACGAAGGTAC
>NW_027435292.1:0-1675 GCF_044706935.1 Curcuma longa
TGGAACAAGTAACTCCAGAAATCTGATTAAATGCTAACACTAAGTCCAACATGCAACGATTAACTCCGAGAAAACCGATCATAAAGTCATAAAAACAAAACAAAATGCAGACAGATCAAGCAACGACAAATCCGAAAATGACCTAAACCTAAACCTAAAACCCTAAACTAATGTGATGAAAAATTCTAAACCTAAACACTTAACCTAGGCTCGATAACCGTGGGTTATGGGTCCACCACGCTTCCGCTGCGCCACTCTGATACCACTAAATTGGTATCAGATAAACTCCATGCAAGAAAATACGACAAATCCCGAAAGAATCGAAATGCTCGGTATCAGATAAACTCTACATGTAAAATCCCAACGAACCGAACCTGGCTCTGATACCATAAAATTGTCACGACCCGGGAGATAGCCGTTCGAAAAATTTCGACAGCACCTCCCCAGTATCGCTGACAATTCCCTGAATACAAACATGAATATACATCGGCCACAGACGGCCGAAAATATGGACTACACGTCCAATCATACACACTGACACATACACATAATGATCAATAAACTCTACTTACTAGGCCTACACGGCCACATGCAACTAAATTAAAATAGTGCACCTCGAGAAAGCCGAAGGAACCGTATACACGAAGTCCACGTCAGATGTAAAATCACGCAACAGAAAAACTGCGACAAGAACCATAGTGTATCAAATCTATCTACAACCATTTCGAATTGGAACAAAATGCTATTCCTCCCATCTAGACCCGACCACGGTTCAGAACCGCCGGTTCGACGGTTGGGAACCGCCGGTTCGACGGTTCATCTGCAGGTCGACCCTTAACCTTAACCGTTCAAGACAGTTACGGTTCACGGTTCAGAATCGCCGGTTCACGGTTCGATTCACGATTCACGACGGTTCGCCACGGTTCGAGATTATTATATTAAAAATTTAAAATGTATATAAAAGAAATATTGAAAAAGAGAGAAAAATTGATGTAGTTTAGTGGTGCGTATTCCTTTCTCTCACGTCAGAGAAGTATAGTGGTCTATGTATCCATTTTTCATACAGAACTCTCGGGTTCAATCGCCACCAATCGCGTATTATAATATATATTGAAATAAATATATAACTATATTATATATAATATCGTATTGAAATTATGTATAAAAGTCATTGGGGGTAAATGGAACTATATTATATATAATATCGTATTGAAATTATGTATAAAAGTCATTAGGGTAAATGGTGAGTGTCTACGTCTTTGACCGGTGAAAATGGTTCCCATTAATGGCGTATTAAAAATTAATTAAATAAATATAAATATAGTATATATATAATTATATTAATTTTATAACAAAAAGTGTGTGTGTGAACGAGTGGTAAATATATCTATTTCGTTTAGAATGTCTCCGGTTCGATTCCTAACAATGCCAAATTAGATTATAATTGAATTAAATAAATATATTTTATATAAAAATGTATTAAAAAAATTATAAAATTAAAAAAACCAAACCGGCGGTTCGCCGGTTCCAAATGGGCTGAACCTTAACCGGCCCGGCATCCTGCCGGGCCGGTTACGGTTCGGCCCGGCTAACCGGGTCAACGGTTAACCGGGCCCGTTGACCCGGGCCGGTTCCGGGCCGGGTCCGGTTTGGACCCGGCCCGTGGTCGGGTCTA
>NW_027435293.1:0-1381 GCF_044706935.1 Curcuma longa
TAGGATCGAAAACACGCTAGAGGGGGGGGGGGTGAATAGCGTGTTTGCACGCTTTTCGATTTTTCGGAAAACTTCGAGTGCGGAAACGGAAGCGATTAAACAATTAGTGCGGAAGCAAAAACAGAAAGAAGGTAAAGAAGAATTGACACGTTTTGTTTTTACTTGGTTCACAGCGCAACGCTGCTACTCCAAGGCCCACGGTCCTTGACCGTTTACGTTGGGCAATCCACTAATTCACTTGCCCCTTTCCGGCAGCAAGTGTGTCGAAAATCCGATTACAAAAACTTGAGTATAAAGTATGAACACAATTGAATTACAACTAAAGTTTTTGTTACCAAACTTTCGCTCCCCGGAGATCGATTTCGGCGTCTCGGTGTTCGGAACAGTAGCTTGAAGCAGGCACAGCACCGACGTCGAAGTTGGAAGTCACGGGAGTCGCGGGAACGGAGTTTGGAGGCTTTGGAATGGAATGAATCGGCTGCTGCTCGCGGGTTCCTTATATAGCCGACCTGAGTCGACTCAGATGGAGATCTGGGTCGACTCCAGCACGCGTGGCAGATAAAACTTGATCGCTTTCGTCGCTTATCCCTCCTGAGTCGACTCTGATCACGTTCTGGGTCGACTCCAGTCGCGGTGGCGGCAGCGGCGATAAGTTTTTGACCCTGAGTCGACTCAAAACCTCACCTGAGTCGACTCCAGGCTGATCTGGCGGAAAACTCGACGCGCTGACTTCCGGATTCGAGCTGATTCGGCTGGAGTCGACTCCAGAGCCCATCTGGGTCGACTCCAGACCCGAAAAATCAGATTTTTCGTCCGGAGTTGGCTTTCGTCGGGCTTTTCCTTCCTGCACAACAAGTTAGCTCAAATATAACATGTAAAGGATCAAGTCGGTTCACCGAACCAACTTCGAGTCTTAACTTCGGATCTCCGGTGAGATCCTGGGTTAGACCGGCGCCTACTGTTCCTCGTAGGAACGCGTCCTCACCCACTCCCTCGGGAGAATTTACCTGATGCCAACCGAGTCCTCCTGACCCGTTGGACTTGTGCTCGGCTCTGTCGTTGCCCCCCAGGACTTGAAATGCAACTGATCCTCCTGATCAGTCCATTCTTCTACTGCAACTTGGTCCTCCTGACCAAGTCCAACCTTCTGCAACTTGGTCCTCCTGACCAAGTCCAGACTTGTGCCTGGTGCACTTTGACTCTGCCAAGACTTCATGCCTAGCAGCACTAGGACTTTACCTGTTTTTTGCAAGCTCAATTCAACCTGGTTAGCCAAACCACATACTTAACTTGATCCTAGTTCCATAATCAAAACTCAGGTTCGATCTGCTAGTGCTTCCTGCACTAACAACTTTGAAAGATTTTAACTTGGAAAATTCAT
>NW_027435294.1:0-61165 GCF_044706935.1 Curcuma longa
GCCAAACATTAAAATCCAATCACTTGGGGCACGATTGCACCAACACAAGTCACAAGTCAAATCTTTATTTAAGGAAGTTAAAGATCTTAAGGAAAAGACTACTTCCGACTCACCCACTAAGGTTAATCAAGTTGGAACCTCAACTCAAGTGTTAAAACTTGAGGATGAGAATTTTAACTTGAAAAATCAAGTTAATGAGCTAAAGTTATCACTAAACAAGTTCACGTCTGGATCCAAGTATTTGAATATAATGTTTGGAACTCGACAAGCTACTTACAATATGACTAGACTTGGGTTTAGGTCAAATCAAAACCACATCTTTTACTTATCATTAGTCAACTGAAATGTCAAAAGTAAGATAGTCAAAGTTCCAAAGTCTTATGTAGTGAACCAAATAGGAAATTAAAGCTTTTGGGTATCTAAACAATATATTCACATAATTCACACTAATGCTTGCTACATTAACCCAAATGCTAAATTTAAATGTGTTAGACCTCCAAACTAGGGGAGCTAATTTTAGTCTTTAGACTAGGATTAATTTGAACCATGTTTACATCTTTTTAAACTAATATATTTTTTTTAAAATTAATTTTAATTTATTTTATTGCAACTAGACTTAACCTAGGTATCTATGGTCGACTACATGCACCTATAAATCTAGTTAGATAACATTTCACAAAGCACCTAAGGAATAACTTGTTTGTGTTTGTGAAACATAGAAAAAGTATGAGATATGTATAGAGTTAGAGCATGGATTCCAGAGGCTTATATCAGTATATCGACATAATCTGGACTAAAAACTTAATATTGATCAAGTTAAGTAATTCTCAAGTTGATAATAAATATTTCATAAATATGGAACTGGTAACTTTTACTTAACTTGACCAATAGTTGAAGGCTTATATTCTTGTGAATAGATAGCCTAAGACAAAGTTGGACATATTAAAAAGATTTTTTCAAAAATATATTTTCCCAAAATTTATGTTTGAATGCTTACTTTATCAAAGTACTATGAACCTAAAATAAGATTTAAAAACTTAGATAAAATTTCAAAATGTATCAAAAGTCAACATGTTGACCATCTAATCGCCTGGATGTACTCTAGGTGCTCAGACACAAACCGTAAAGAAATTAATCAAGTTTGATCAAGGTATGTAAAAGTCAAGTCTTGATAGATCGGGTTACTCTCCAATAGCCCAGATCCACCGGTTAAATTAATGACATTAATTATGATAGTAAAAATTAGGCACCCGGGGCGATCGGGTATTGCATAACCACCCGTATGACCTCTGATCGAGCGCCTCAAATTAAACATACCGAGTTGATTGGACATCCCTCTGGTTGACTGTAGAGATTTTATATAGGCAACCGCGATACTCCCCAGTAGCCCAGACCCACATTGGTTAAATCAATGACATTAATTATGGCAGTAAAAATTAGGCACCTGGGTGATCAAGTACTGCATAATCACCCATATGACCTTTGATCGAAGGCCTCAGATTAGACATATTAGGTTGACTGGACACCCCTCTAGTCGATTGTAGAGCTTTTATATAGGTGATCGCAAACAACCATCGAACTTTAAACTTAAAACTTCATCTTGTCCTTCAAAACTTGTCTTTAATCATTTTCGAGTCCGATTTCAACCCGCCTTTCAAAATCGAAGCTCCTTTTACAACATCATGCCTAAGTAATGACTCTAACTTGATCTTTTCATGTTATTTCAATTTTGTTAAAGTAATTTTGTCAAACTTAGAACAATACCTTACTATTTTGTTAGACCTAAACATAGAGCTACTAAGGTTGGTACCTCCCAACTTCCAATTGGGGACTTTAGATTTCCTACTGAGAACCTTAGGCTTAGACATACTCATCATATATATGTTCCTATGGCATCTAGCTAGGTACTTAAGTAGGAAATTCTTCATAGACCACTATCCAGACATGACTAAGATCATAGTCTACTATGGTCTATCTACACTTGTTTACTGTGACCAGAACATAGGTTGTACATAAACTTTAATGTATATATCTTTAGGTCCATCATCTATCATTCATCCATTCCACGAATCTGTTGATGCAGTCTTGTCCCGATTGTTGTTTTGATGTTGACACAGATTTAAGTTCAGTTTAATTGTATAAGAATTATGGATTAGGTCAGAGAGGGCTCGGTAGCTCGTTCTTTGGACCGGATAGAGTCGGAGAGGGCTCGGTAGCTCGTTCTCTGGACTAGGTCAGAGAGGGCTCGATAGCTCGTTCTCTGGACCGGATAGAGTCGGAGAGAGCTCGGTAGCTCGTTCTCTGGACTAGGTCAGAGAGGGCTCGGTAGCTCGTTCTCTGGACCGGATAGAGTCAGAGAGGGCTCGGTAGCTCGTTCTCCGGACTAGGTCAGAGAGGGCTCGGTAGCTCGTTCTCTGGATTGGATAGAGTCGGAGAGGGCTCGGTAGCTCGTTCTCCGGACTAGGTCAGAGAGGGCTCGGTAGCTCGTTCTCTGTGCCGGACTATGGTCGAAGAAGGTATGGTAGTCTGTCTTCGGATCGGATCAGTATCAGAGGAGGTTTGGAAGCTTGTTCTTTGATTACGTGATCCAGCGCGGTTGGCTCGGGTGAGACCCAAGTTAACCTGATCAAGACTTAAAGTTTAGGTTGGTTTAATCGATCAGTGAATCGATTAGCCAAGGTTAAGTGGGTTAATCGATCAGATGATCGATTACAGACCCTTAATCGATCTGGTGATCGATTACAGACCATTCTGTGAGATCGCGTTAATTTGTTAATCGATCTGATGATCGATTACCAAGCATTCTGTGACAATTCGCAAAAACTCACAGAACGCACCATAATCGATTGGGCAATCGATTATGGTGAATTGTAATCGATCAGATGATCGATTACATGCTTTATTGAGAAACCAGATTAGCGTCGGGTAATCGATCACCTGATCGATTACCATGACTTAATCGATCGGGTGATCGATTAAGAGCATGAGTAATCGACTGTTTGATCGATTACACGCTTTAAAGAGGAGAGAATTACGTCATTTAATCGATTGCTTGATCGATTAAGGTATTTCTGCTCGTGTTCAGTTTCTGCTCTGATCATTCTGATTCCTGATGTATTCTGATTGTTCTGATGAGCTTTTGCAGGTGGGTTTTTGAATTGGGATAAAGAACAGGAATGGTCAAGTGATTGCTTTCATTGTGCAGGATTTGTCGAGTTCTTGGTTTCACCTTGTTTTCAGGTAAAAGACAACGGACTGAGCTGCAGAGGATGATCAGGTTGGTCAGTAACTGCAGTGGACTCAGTGGACTCAGAGAAGAACGTTGAACAAGGAGGTTAAAAGGAAGAGATGAAGGAGAAGAGAAGCTCTCGGAAACCTAAGAGCTGTGTGTGCTTGTGTTCGGTGTTCTTGGCTTGCTCGCGCTCTTCCTTGAAGCCTGCATACTTGGTGTTCTTCACTTGCTCGCGTTCTTCTGCTCCAACTTGAAGCTTTCTCCTGAGGTGGTGCAAGGAGTTGCCTTGCTCTCGGGAAGCCGTGCTTGAGCTTGTGATCCATCTTTAGAGGTTGTGTTGTAAGCTTGTATTGTTTGCCTCTTAGTTTTCCTTTTATAATCTCTGCATTTAATTGTTTATCTTTGAGATTGGTTGTGGAGAGGTAACTCCACCGAGAAGGAGGTATTATCTAGCCGGTTCTTGCCGGGGTGTGATCTACCGAAGATCAAGGGTTCGTCCACCTCACGGACACGCCGAGGAGTAGGGGCAAGTTATCCCCGAACCTCGTATATCCCTGAGTTTACATTGTGTTTGGTTGTATTAGTTGTTTTTCTCTTGTTTCCGCTGCGTACTAACCTTTTGTAGGAGAAAAACGTTCGATTCGCGATAAAAGGGCTATTCACCCCCCCCCCCTCTAGCCATCTCACGATCTTCAACAGAATCGACGAGTTCATAAGCGTTACTATCATATTTTCTCATTCATATTTGCATTTTTAGGGGTTGACATTACTCTAGGTAATGCCAAACCCTTATCAGACTCTAACAAGATAGGAGTTAGGCAATTTAGTCTAGCAAAGATGGAAGTTAAGGATAATATCCTGGTTTGGAAGCATGAGGGGCACCGCCACTTCAAACACCATACATTGAGGAGATATTAGCTCGAGCATGACATAACCCAATTACCAGCACCTCCAATACCTTCAATGCCTTCACCTCCTTTTGTTTGAGAGATGTCTTACGACAATCGTCTTATGGTTGTATTATTTATTGAATAAATAAAAATTTACTATTTGAGTGCACATTCACTATGTGTTTGATTGGAACTTAAACTTATTCACTGAATGTCATAATATAATTCAAAGTATGAGAAAATGAGCATCTCTACATGTGTAATTATGAATGTATTGAAATTATCTCTAGTCGATGAATTGATGAACACGGATGTCATCGATTTTGCTGAGACTAGTACATTTTAAACTCCTTGATTTACCAAGCAATTATTCTTGCTGGCTCGAGACATTAGATGTTGAGAGTTAAACGTGGATGCTAGTTAAGGTAACTAGTTCATTGGAGTGATCTTCCATGAGACTTTATATGGTTCTATAAATATGTCAATGAAAATCTCGGTGCAACTTAAGTGTGAGTTCCCCTTGACTTGTGGTATTTAAGTCACCTTGGTCATAGAGGCTTATACTTTGACATCTTAAGTGAACATCTCCAAGGATGTGGGGACCTGGGATGATTGGGTATAAGTCGAAGTGTCTGAAAGTATTTAGATAGCCTACAGAGGATTCAACGCTCCTTGAAATAGAAGATGTATACCTTGCAGCCGCTTATTAGGATTGTTACTGAAAATTTTTGACTAAAACATCACATCTCAAGAATATGAAACTCTTGAACACATGTACGAGTAACTTGAATCCATAGGACAAGAAAGCAAGCTTGGACTAGGTGTGACGTAATCAACCTAGTAGGGACTGACACAAATAGATCATGCAGTCCTAAACTAAGCAGGTATAAGACGGTGAAAAAAATAAGACACGTTTTATTATAGCTGCTAAAGGGTTTAAAAATGATTCTAGAATCGATCATTGATTTTTCGATCAATTGGGGGGCATGATATACTACTAGGTACCACTCATAATCGTTCTGTAATTATTGATTAATTACGGACGACCAACATAGCCGGAAACCTATTGGGTCACACGCACTACAAGTTTTTCCGAAATATTTAAAATGAGTTTGAGAATTGGATTCTCAGAACGAGAGAAAGAAAGTCTGGTTGGACCAGACAAATGACAAAAATGATGGATTTAGTCTTATGAAAATGAAACGAACCAAATTGGTTTGATTCCTGATGGAAAGGATTTTGGCATATCGGAAGCAATGATGGGATTTGTCTTATAAAGACGAAATAAATAAAATTAGTTTGGTTCTGATTGGTAGTGTTGTGGTTATTGAACTAAACGATTTAGTTTTGAACAGAATCGAAATAACTTAGTTTGATTTTGAACCGAACTTAAGTTGATCGGTATAGGGGATAAGGCTCTTGGATTGGATCCAAACCCAATAAGATGTTGTATAAGAGATAATATCAAAAATGAATGAATAGTTGACATTAAATCCTAATGGTTATGATCGATTATAACCATTCAAACTTTAAATCCCATTATATTAAATCCGGTTTGCTACCGTGCTTAGTCCGGTTTACTATAGTAACCAGACTGGTTCACTATAGTAATTGGATTGGTTCGCTACAATAAACTCTAGATTAAGCCCGGTTCAAGTCAAATTCGATTTTCCTGATGATTCCATTTCTGCCGACGATGAGGTCGTGATTCTCCCGGAGATCCTGCATCCATCGGTGATAAAATTGCGAGGAGCGCACTGTAAGTTTTAATATAACTTATTAAAAAAATAATAATTGATTATATTTTGAGAATGCGTGTAAGTGTCTTTTTTTTTAATTAAAAAAGCATTTATTTTATATTGAGTTAATATTTTTGTGTAGCTATAGGTTTATTTCGTAGGTTGTGGGAAGGGAAACTTGCTTAAAAATACCCAATGAAAAACTTATCTTTGTGGTCAGTCCCCACCCATGAATTTCTTTGCATGCACTCCCCAATCTCCCCAATCTTTAGTTTCAACTCCCCAATACATGATTTTACAAACTTACCCTTTCCCTCTCTCCTCTTCTCCCCCTTTGCTCATCACGCGCGCAGAGCCTTCTCTCTTCTTCTCCCCAACTGTTCGCGAGCTAAGGCTTCCCGGCGACACCAGTTGTCCGACTTTCTTCTTCTTCCCGGCGACTGCGTGGTTAGAGTTCGACCGCGATTTTAGAGTTCGGCGGAAGAGAAGGAATCGCCGTCGGAACAAAAGGAATCGCCGGAGGGAGAGAAATAACCCTAGTCGACTGCGTGGTTAGAGTTCGATCGCGATTTATGATTTGGGTTTAAAAACACGATAAAATGACCGCAGTCGACTGAGGAGGGTCTCTAGTCGAGTCCAAATTACCTCTGTTCGTGGTCAGTCGACTGGGAATAAATCTCAGTCGACTGATGTGAGGTTATCGCGAATGCAAAGGAAAAATACGCAGTCGACTGAGGAGCGTCTGTAGTCGAGTCCAAATTGCCTCTGTTCGTGGTCAGTCGACTGGGAATAAATCTCGGTCGACTGCGGTGAGATTTTCGCGCATTCAAAGGAAAAATACGCAGTCGACTGAGGAGTGTCTCCAGTCGTGTCCAAATTGCCTCTGTTCATGTTCAGTCGATTGGGAATAAATATCAGTCAACTGAGGTGAGATTTTCGTGCATTCAAAGGAAAAACACGCAAATGACTGGAATATGATCCCAGTCGAGTTAGATTCGTCACTGTTCAAGGTCAGTTGACTGGGATTTAATCTCAGTCGACTGGAGTTGGTTCTGTGGCGAAGAATGCTCAAGATAGTCGACTAGATTTTAAGTTCTGTGAAATTTGAGTACAAAATAAGGAAATTTCAGTACTCATTATGAAAATTATAGTATAAATCGATTGAGATTCAGTACGATTTTAAAAATGCTTAAGAGTGAGCTCACTCTTGACATGTTTTCCTATATGATTACTAAACCATATACATGTGAGGTTGCCTCATGGTCATCATGGTGGGGGTGTCATCTCAACTATATTCAAATTTCTTAAAATCGTACTGGATCTCACTTGATTTATATTGTAATTTCCATAATAAGTACTGAAATTTTCTTATTTTGTACTCAAATTTCACTTGCTCTTGGCATTCCCTTCGTGGTGAAATAATAATAGTAAGCTCACTCTTGACATATTTTTCTACATGGTTACCAAACCATATGTATGTGAGGTTGCCTCATGGTCATCATACTGAAGGTCTCATCTGAACACTATACTCAAATCTTCTAAAATCATACTGGATCTCACTCGATTGATACTGTAATTTACACAATGAGTACTGAAATTTCCTTATTTTGTACTCAAATTTCACTTGCTCTTGGCATAACCCAAACTAGTGAAATAAAAATGGTTAGTAAACTCTTGACATGGTTTCCACCATGGTTACTAGACCATACATATGTGAGGTCGCATCAAGAGTAAAATAATTCAAAGTAGTGGAAAAGTAATGGTGAGCTCACTCTTGACATGTTTTCCTATATGGTTACTAAACCATGTACATGTGAGGTTGCCTCATGGTCATCATGGTGGGGGTGTCATCTCAACTATACTCAAATTTCTTAAAATTATACTGGATCTCACTCGATTTATACTGTAATTTCCACAATGAGTACTGAAATTTTCTTATTTTGTACTCAAATTTCACTTGCTCTTGGCATAACCCAAACTAGTGAAATAAAAATGGTTAGTAAACTCTTGACATGGTTTCCACCATGGTTACTAGACCATACATATGTGAGGTCGCATCAAGAGTAAAATAATACAAAGTAGTGGAAAAGTAATGGTGAGCTCACTCTTGACATGTTTTCCTATATGGTTACTAAACCATGTACATGTGAGGTTGCCTCATGGTCATCATGGTGGGGGTGTCATCTCAACTATACTCAAATTTCTTAAAATCGTACTGGATCTCACTCGATTTATACTGTAATTTCACAATGAGTCTGAAATTTCCTTATTTTGTACTCAAATTTACTTGCTCTTGGCATTCCCTTCGTGGTGAAATAATAATAGTAAGCTCACTCTTGATTTTTCTACATGGTTACCAAACCATATGTATGTGAGGTTGCCTCATGGTCATCATTGAAGGTCTCATCTGAACACTATACTCAAATTTCTAAAATCATACTGGATCTCACTCGATTGATACTGTAATTTACACAATGAGTACTGAAACTTATTTTGTACTCAAATTTCACTTGCTCTTGGCATAACCCAAACTAGTGAAATAAAAATGGTTAGTAAACTCTTGACATGGTTTCCACCATGGTTACTAGACCATACATATGTGAGGTCGCATCAAGAGTAAAATAATACAAAGTAGTGGAAAAGTAATGGTGAGCTCACTCTTGACATGTTTTCCTATATGGTTACTAAACCATGTACATGTGAGGTTGCCTCATGGTCATCATGGTGGGGGTGTCATCTCAACTATACTCAAATTTCTTAAAATCGTACTGGATCTCACTCGATTTATACTGTAATTTCCACAGTACTGAAATTTTCTTATTTTGTACTCAAATTTCACTTGCTCTTGGCATTCCCTTCGTGGTGAAATAATAATAGTAAGCTCACTCTTGACATAACATGGTTACCAAACCATATGTATGTGAGGTTGCCTCATGGTCATCATGCTGAAGGTCTCATCTGAACACTATACTCAAATCTTCTAAAATCATACTGGATCTCACTCGATTGATACTGTAAACACTAGTGAAATTTCCTTATACTCAAAACTTGCTCTTGGCATAACCCAAACTAGTGAAATAAAAATGGTAAACTCTTGACATGGTTTCCACCATGGTTACTAGACCATACATATGTGAGGTCGCATCAAGAGTAAAATAATACAAAGTAGTGGAAAAGTAATGGTGAGCTCACTCTTGACATGTTTTCCTATATGGTTACTAAACCATGTACATGTGAGGTTGCCTCATGGTCATCATGGTGGGGGTGTCATCTCAACTATACTCAAATTTCTTAAAATCGTACTGGATCTCACTCGATTTATACTGTAATTTCCACAATGAGTACTGAAATTTCCTTATTTTGTACTCAAATTTCACTTGCTCTTGGCATAACCCAAACTAGTGAAATAAAAATGGTTAGTAAACTCTTGACATGGTTTCCACCATGGTTACTAGACCATACATATGTGAGGTCGCATCAAGAGTAAAATAATACAAAGTAGTGGAAAAGTAATGGTGAGCTCACTCTTGACATGTTTTCCTATATGGTTACTAAACCATGTACATGTGAGGTTGCCTCATGGTCATCATGGTGGGGGTGTCATCTCAACTATACTCAAATTTCTTAAAATCGTACTGGATCTCACTCGATTTATACTGTAATTTCCACAATGAGTACTGAAATTTCCTTATTTTGTACTCAAATTTCACAGAACTCAAAATCCAGTCGACTATCTTGAGCATTCTTCGCCACAGAACCAACTCCAGTCGACTGAGATTAAATCCCAGTCGACTGACCTCGAACAGTGACGAATCTGACTCGACTGGGATCATATTCCAGTCGTTTGCGTGTTTTTCCTTTGAATGCACGAAAACCTCACCTCAGTCGACTGATATTTATTCCCAGTCGACTGAACACGAACAGAGGCAATTTGGACTCGACTGGAGACCCTCCTCAGTCGACTGCGTGTTTTTCCTTTGAATGCGCGAAAACCTCACCGCAGTCGACTGAGATTTATTCCCAGTCGACTGACCACGAACAGAGGCAATTTGGACTCGACTGGAGACGCTCCTCAGTCGACTGCGTATTTTTCCTTTGCATTCGCGATAACCTCACATCAGTCGACTGAGATTTATTCCCAGTCGACTGACCACGAACAGAGGCAATTTGGACTCGACTGGAGACCCTCCTCAGTCGACTGCGGTCATTTTATCGTGTTTTTAAACCCAAATCGCAAATCGCGGTCGAACTCTAACCACGCAGTCGACTAGGGTTATTTCTCTCCCTCCGGCGATTCCTTCTCTTCCGACGGCGATTCCTTCTCTTCCGTCGAACTCTAAAATCGCGGCCGAACTCTAACCACGCAGTCGCCGGGAAGAAGAAGAAAGTCGGACAATTGGTGTCGCCGGGAAGCCTTAGCTCGCGAACAGTTGGGGAGAAGAAGAGAGGAGGCTCTGCGCGCGTGGTGAGCAAAGGGGGAGAAGAGGAGAGAGGGAAAGGGTAAGTTTGTAAAATCATGTATTGGGGAGTTGAAACTAAAGTTTGGGGAGTGCATGCAAAGAAATTCATGGGTGGGGACTGACCACAAAGATAAGTTTGGGTTTGGGGAGTTTTCTCCAATTTACCGAATTATTCAATTTATCATGAGAGATATAATATCCCCCTTTCTCATCGTTTTCATCGCTATCTTATTTCAAAATTAAGGTATTATTTTTATAATTTAAATTTATGATCATCAAATCATACAGTAATAATTTTATAATTATGTCAAAATTAAATTAAGATATAGTTAAGATATTGTTACATTCAATAAAGTGTATAGTTTTACTCTATATTATTTTTATGAAAAAAGCTACTTGTCACAATAGAATTCCCGTCACAAATGTTATGACGGAAATCACGTTGGATTTTAAAATTAAGATTAAATCCTGATCGTAGATTGAATGGATGATTGTGATTGAATGGGTGATTGTGATTGAACGGTCCAAATTTCCATCACAAATTTGTGACGAGAATATGTTGTGACAAGTAGCATCAATTCAAATTTATGATCACGATACAATAATAATTTTATAATTATGTCAAAATTAAAGTAAAGTATAATTAACATATTGTTCATATTCAATAAAGTCTTTAGTTGCATTAATCAAGTTCTTAGGATATAATATATAGACGGTGGGTGCATTATATTATTGACGTAACGATCAAAAATCGATTTTGGGATGTGATGACTCTATATCCGTAAGGTCGATTCTATAGAGATCGTTGAGATAACGAATCTATTTTTTTTTAATTGTGTTAATCAAATGCATTATTGGACATTGTTATTTAAATTAAAGTAAATAAACTTAATTTTTACATAGTTTCTTCAAATAATCTAGAAAATTATAAAGATTGAAAAAAAATACATTCACCTCATCCTCACGTATATATTAAAGCCCGACGAAGTCAATTTGAGTGACAAGAACAGGACCAAGCATCCACTTCTTCTTCTTCTTCTTCTTCTTCTTCTTCTTCTTCTTCTTCATCATCATCATCATCATCCATCATCATCATCATCCCATATTATAAACAAAAGAAAGTAGGCTAGTAGTGGGATTTGATTGATTTGATTTTTTATTGAAAAGGTTCATATGCAACGTGCAGATACGTTGAAACGGTGGATTTCTAGAGACAAAAGTAAAATCAAGATAATATTCTTTTTCGTCATGATCAATTGTAATTTCTCTTTTACAAAAAAGATAGAATCCGGCTTCATACGATTGGTCTCATGACCATTTGTGAGGAGGTAAATCGAGAAACTGCAGTTGGTCACGACGCAGGAGGGTATTGCCTAGCTTCGCCAGGATTCGAATCCTTGCCCTTTTCTACAACTCTGCTACGTCGTAACCAACTCAGTTATATTCCGAGGGCTCAATTATAATTTCTCAAACTGTATAAGATCGTTGAGATAATAGATTATAATTTCTCAAACTGTATATAATATTTGCTAAACATTCTATTGAAAAACACAAAAAGAACTATTTTGGTGCTAGAATATAAATTCCAATACTATATGTTTTATTTTCAAAATCTTGCACCATTGTAGTGTTGATGATTTAAATTTAACATCATATTTATATTGAACTATTCTACCACCACGTTAATTTTTTTACTTGAACTATTCTACCACCACGTTAATTTTTTACTTGATAATGAATTTTTCAATTCAATGCCATTTTTGATACAACCCACACCATGTTGTTCCTAATATTTTCAAATAAACACCATTATGTTTCAAATTTCTCCTATGTGTTTATATTTACTTCAGCAAAAAGTAAAATTCGCCACTCCACCAGCTCTACATGATTAGTCCTACAACCATCTGTAAAGAAGTAAATTAAGAAAATAAATTTAATTACTTAAATTTTGAAAAAACAAAGAAAACAATGTGGTGAGCGGTCCTACGACCATCTATCTATGAAGAGGTAAATCAAGAAAATAAATTTAATTACTTAAATTTTGGAAAAAAAAATAAGGAAAACAATGCGGTGAGCGGTCCTACGACCATCTATCTATGAAGAGGTAAATCAAAAAAATAAATTTAATTACTTAAATTTTGAAAAAACAAGAAAAACAATGCGGTGAGCGGTCCTACGACCATCTATCTGTAAAGAGGTAAATCAAAAAAACAAATTTAATTACTTAAATTTTGAAAAAACAAGGAAACTAATGCGGTGAGCGGTCCTACGACCATCTATATGTGAAGAGGTAAATCAAAAAAATAAATTTAATTACTTAAATTTTGAAAAAATAAGAAAAACAATGCGGTGAGCGTGGATCGAACACGCGACCTTCAGATCTTCAGTCTGACGCTCTCCCAACTGAGCTATCCCCGCTGATGGTATTCATGTTTACAACTAGCACTATAATGGTGCTGATTCCTATAAAATCAACACCTATTTTGATTTCTCTAAACATTAATTCTGACCATTCAATAGTAGCACCAGAATGGTGTTAATCCTTGGAAAGCAATACCACTTTTTTTTTTATTTATGAAAAAATATTGATTTTGATCTTATAAAATCAACACCATCATTTAAAAATTTTCATTATGTATGTCAATTGGCATGGATTCATAACTTAATGGAGGAGGCTTAGAGTGAGACTTTCATGCCATAACTGCCTTCTATACACTACCCGCTTCCGGTACATACCCATTTTTCAGAAATCTAAATCTCTTAGGTCCATTAATGGGTTGTGATTAAAACTCATTGATTGACTTAGCAAACTTAAATTCTACCCATTTCAAGTCCAATAGATTTCTACAGTGTCCAGAGTCCAAATGTGCTCCTTGGTTATCAACTTGAAGACATTTCCAACACTACTCAAAAGGTTTTTAAATATTTAGACTTTATGCCACACTACAAAAAATTCACAAATTAGGAATGAATTTTTTGATAAAATTTATAAATAAATTCGTCATAGATATTTTTGCGACGACATTTGCGACGAATAAATTCTTATCGTTATTAAGTCATCGTCAAGTTTTGCAATGAAAATTTGAATTCTCATCATCATATTTCACAACAATAATAGTTTTTATTACAAAATTTATCGTCAATTAACGATGAACTCATAATTCATCACCAATTGATAACGAACACAAAATTGATCGCCAGGGTTCGTCACCAATTGGTGATGAACCCAAAATTCATCGTCAATTGGTGATGAATCAACAATCCGTCGTCAATTGACGACGAACTCATAATTCTTGGCCAATTGGCGATGAATCAATAATTCGTCACCAATTGACAACGAACTCAGAATTCATTGTCAATTAGCGACAAATTTAGGATTTCGTTGTCAATTGATGATAAATAGTAACTTACGATATATTTGTGATGAAATTATTTTTGTTATAAAATTAATCGTAAAATGTAATTTTTCCCAAAGATCCTCACCATTCTATATTTTATTGTATATACAAACAATCGATCCAAATTTTATAATCAACCTATTTAACATTAATCACAATTTCAATCCATACATTACTCTCTCTCTCTCTCTCTATATATATATATATATATAACAATCTCAACACAATAACTTAAATAATCTCAACAATCATTATATACAAAAATATCAAACATAACAATTTAACATTCTTAAAGTTTACCAAGTCATGATATCCAAATGAGAAAATCCATATCAATAAGTTTCAAGACGAGGGAAAGATACAAAAAATAATCATCGTCGTTGTCTTTTTCCTTAGGAGACACTGCTTCTTTTTCCTTTCACATTTCTTCTCTTCTTGCATAAAAAAATAAAGAAAGAAAATCCTATAAACTAAATATGTAAAGACTTACTTCTTCCAATATAAATTTCCAAATTCCATGATCTTTCTTGATCTCACTAATCCTATTACAAAAAAAATTAATAGTATTAATAAAAAATATATAAATGAAGGATTCACAAACTTAATTAAATAATAAATGTTAAAAATACTAATTCTAAGATAAAAAACATTCATACACAAAAAATAATGAAGAACCACCACCACCATCATCATCGTCGTCGTCACCATCACCACCAGAAGTAGAATAAATCTGATTTGAAGCAGAACTTAACTAAAAATGTTACATGATCACGCTTTATTATCGGTGCAACTTGCTAATTTCTTGATCCTTTGCCTCATTTTCTGATCCTTTTGCATTATTATCTCTTTCAAATGACTAATCTCTTTAGCCAAGTTAAGTATTTGTGTCCTTACGGTTGGAGGGGTAGTAGAAGATGTACCAGCAACTCTACAAGTTCTTTGACAATAATTCATACCCAATATCTTTCACCTTTTGGATCCCCCACTCGCCTCGAGCCATATACTCAGATTATTCCCAATAGAGGGTCAAATCCATCATTATCATCACTAGCACCTGAATTTTTCTATGCTAACTCTATCTCATCATATTTGTTTTGTATTGTCATGAGAAAAATTAAAATAACAATATTTTGGAAACTCATATAATATTAATTATATCTAGTAAACACATTTAATATAAAGATAGAGCAGGTACACAACTAATAACATTTACTAATAAAATCTAAGTTATATTGTAAGATCCATGATTAATCCAAACCTTAATTGCTTTAGCTCTGCCCCCACTTTAAGTCTTGTTCTTTTTTTAAAATGTGCGAGTGAAAATGTTTATGAATAATGGCTCCCTCCCTATTTTCTTGGCCTAAAAAAATCATGATTAGAAATAATGAAATAGTTTGAAATAGATTAAAATTTAAGTGTTTGAAAAAATAACTAATCTGCGTGTATATTTACCAATATTGATTGTGTTGCCCACATATGTCGCAGATAAGTCTCTAGAATTATAAGTTTGATTGTGTTTATTATATTGATTCCTCTTTTTGCTCTTTTCAGTTTCTCAAAAAATTGGAGATTCTGACCCAATTTTCTTCGATGATGCAAGGTGATCCCCCCCCCCCCCCTCATCTTTGCATGATTAAGTACATGCCGAATGTGATCACATACTTTTTAAAAAAAATATCCTTATTTTTAATTCTTTGTTAGAGTCTCAAGTGAACATCTACTTAAATGAGAAGTAAACAATTAATTATATATTCAATATTAATTTCATATATAAACTAAGAGGGATAAATTACCTTAAACTCATTCCACCACATTTATTTTGTGGGATTAGGAGTACTTGTATAAGTCATCGAATCCCCTTGCCAATGGTTATTCACTATTGTATTAATCTTGTGAATAACACATACAGAATTGACAAATCTATAATAAAGGATGAAATAAATGATGTTAAATAATTATGATAGTTGATAAAAAAATAATTATTTTAAAGTACTTATGAATCTTCGATAGGAGATATAAACTCTCGACTATTTGTCATCTCGATAGCTGATTGTCTAGTCGAAGGAACTTTTATGGGTACTAGGGAATGAGAAGGTCCTAGAGACGATGCACAGGAAGGTCCTACAACTGAAGGAGGGGGGCATAGGTACAGACTGGCCATCAGTACTCCATCGATTACCATGTCGAGACTGTTAAAAAAATATTAGAATCAAATAAATAAAAATTTAATGTATAATAGAGAACATGAAAAACACTTACTATATGTGATAATTTTTGAAAGAGTGCGTGAATCAACACACCAAGATGTCAACTCTAATGATCTATAGAAAAAAAGATAATATAGTTAAAATATATGATTTTAAGACATTATGTATATAAATAACTAATTTAACTAAGAGTTTTATAAATTTATATATTAAAACTAAATTTGTAAATTTGCATATTAAAATAAAATTTACACATAAAGTAAACATTACATTACCATGTAAGAAAATAAAATATCATATATATTTTTTCTTTTAAGACGACATAACTGACCCATCATGAAGAATCGAAATTATCATCGTCATCGTCGTCGTGGGCATGGTTGTGGTCATGGTCATCATCATCACCATCATCATCATTTTTATGAATTTCACTTGTATCCACGTTTATCACTATTTCGTTGGGATCTTGTAATGTTGGAATATTATATTTCTTGGGTTGAAATATGTCCGCAACTTCGTCTTGCTGATATGCAATATCCTCCCAACATTCTTTAATTTTTTTTCTATGCTTTCGTTTTACAAACAATCCATTAATCAATTTTGTCATGTTTTAAACTAGGATATGAAGCATAAAATTAAATACTTGAATCGCTTGTTATGCCAACACAAATGGTTCATATCTCTTATACAATCTCTTATAATTTATTTCAACCAAATTTTACCATGGATGCACCTTCATCCTTCTCATAGGGTCAAACCAGCGACACATAAATAAAATAATTTATATTTCTGGGCCACGGGTATTCTACCTCTATAATTTCATCCAGTAACCCATAAAAAATCATTGTTTGCATCTCCATCATTGGATGATTGAACATAAACTCCGCTATTCATTGTATCATTCCCTATTCTATATTCCTGAGTATGAAAATTATATCTGTTTATGAAATATGCTGTCAAATTCATACCATTGCTTTTGGACCCCATGAAAGATGGAAAAATAATTCTTACTCAACGTGAGCTTGATTATCATGAACCTAAAGTCAAATCCCAAAATATTTAAATGTTAAAAATGTGTAAACTAAATTTAAATTATCTACTTATGTATAATTTAAATTATGGTGCAAATTCTTCATCGTAGAAGCTATTAAATTTTAGAATTTAAATTTTGGAAAATCCTATAAAAAATTAATTATAATACAAATAATTTACGACATAAGAAATACAAAAATTAAGAAATATATACTCACTCAAAATATGATTACTTTTGGATAATTCAATAAAATATATGTGTGGGTTGCTCGCCATTCTTGACTTGTTAAGTATCTCTATTTACATGGTCCACTTGGTCGACCAAGACACTTAAAAATTGAGAATGAGTTCAAATTGGGATCAATAGGACCCTTATCATTTCTTCTCACTCTCCGTCTGTTGCTCTAAACATGAAACTCAAAATAATATGATGCAAAAGTTGTTACTTCCTCCGACATCAATTCTTATCAAAAAAATGATAAATCTCAGTTAGCCTCATTAACTATCCCTGAGGGTGATCGGTCCGATCCCACGGAAGTTTTCCACCGGCTACCAGGGTAAATGAGGAAGTGCATACAACGGCCAACCTAGACACCATTTGAAGGAAAATTCCTTTGATTGCGATCCCCATTTAAAGAAAAATTCCTACAAATACGTCATAGCTGGGAATCAAACCGCAGGTGCCTGAGTGACAACCTGGATGTCCTACCGCGGCACCATTGCCCCGGAGACTAAAACTGTAGTGGGTAAGCTTTTTATAGTGACCGGCCCCACCGCCGAAACGACCCCATATCAGAAAACCCTCTAAGGGATTTTTTTGGAGGCACGATACCACTAGGTTGATAAGAGCTTACTGGGATAAGGCACTTCGACAAACTGTAATGGTTAAACTTTTTATAGTGATCGACCCCATTGTTGAAACGACCTCATATCAGAAAATCTCCTAAGGGATTTTTTGGAGGCACGGTACCACTAGGTTGATAAGAGCTTACTGTCGAAACAGCACCTCAGCCAACAAATACATGTTGCCAAGACTTGAATCGAAACAGCACCTCAGTCAACAAATACATGTTGCTAAGAGGACTCGAACCCGGAACCTCAGGCAACCCATGTCTCCATGCTTACCACTTGGGATAAGGCACTTCAACATTAAAACTATAGTGGGTAAACTTTTCATAGTGATATGGATGGTTGTCGTGATTGTAATCATGGTCATGATAGATAGATTCCAATTGAAGAAGACTCACACCGTAATCATAACATCTAAGACAAGATGCTTGAGGATCTACAAAAAATAAGTCAAAATTAATCCGACATTTAGCGATGCAGGATTTTAAAGATAGTAAGTTATTTAATCTTAATTCTAATTCTACTTTTGAAAATCTATATCACTATCATGAACACTGTGGTTGAGAGGAACGACATAGAGACCTCGGATTTTGAGTTGATCTTTCTGACTTTTCTGGTACATTTCAAGATGAAGGATTTGTTGATTAGCTTAACGAAATGGAAAGGATTTTTCATTACAAGGAAGTACCCGATCGTGTGACAGTAAAATTCATTGTCATCAAATACAAAGGCCAAGCATCCACATGGTGGAAGCAATTTCGATGCTCATAAGACCAACAAGGCAAGACTAAGATCACCGATTGGGAGAAGATGAAGAAAAAAAATGAAAGGTCACTTTCTCCCCTTTGGATATACTCAATCTCTATTTCAATGACTTCATACATTGAGACAGGATGCAAGTTCCTAGTGTGCCCTAATTGGTGAAAAGCCACAGAGAAGAAAATCAATTAATGATTAGAAGCGACTAAAACTGATGGTCAACTTGCCCTCAAGATTCATGTTTGATCCTAGGTTAATCCTAAACCTCTTATCACATGTGTTCACCATGAGAAGCAGGGCCACAGAACAATCAATTATAGGAAACTTGTTAATCAAAAGGGAAGAAAGTTACTGATTGAGGAAGATATGATAGAAGAGATAAAGACAGTTAGAGAACTGGTGTATGATGTGTATAATGATGATGAAGTTGATGAGGTATTTTATGGTGATGGTCATGAGACATTAGTCACTCGCAAGAGTCTGTTGGAAGTATACTGAAAAGACTAGGTCTTTTGTATATAAACATTTATGAAATAAAGAAATCATGTTTTGGTCAAATGATTGCAATAGTGTATTTTGCAATAAAGTCCTCTTAATTCACATTGTAGATAACTTGGTGTCTGTGAGACACAGAAGACCATGATTATCAGTCCCTTGTGAATTATAAACTAAGGCTCACAACCAAGATGGCGTTGGACAACCCATCGGGAACGGTTGTAGTGTAATTCGGTGACTGTCTGTCTTGACTGTAGAATTACACTAGTGCACTTTGTGTGTATTGAGTAGGACCATTGAGGTTGTTCGATTTACTCTGACTCACAAATTGAACAAGACCTCTGTTATTATAATTATGCACTCTTAATCCCGATGTAATAAATGGGCACCTATAGGTAGTAATTATTGCTTTGATTTACCAAAGGGTGAGATCTTTCCGTCAGATCAATTATTCTCGGTAAGTTGGGTGATGTTACTATCTATACGGTGTGCCATTAATTATAGAAGGAATCCGTGTCCCAGTAGGGCTGATGATGTCCCCTTGGAGAGCTCATAAGGATTGTCAAGTCAAATCTTGCAAGTGGACTTGGTCCGGCTGACAATAAGGTTGAGTGGTACTATTCAAGGTCTTAGATGTCGATTATTGAGTTGTCAGTGAACTCAGATAATTGACGGACATACGATATCTTAAACACGGGGAGCAATGCATAAAATAATAAGAAGGAACCCATAACGTAATTTGGGGATTAGATTGGTAGTGCAATAATGATCCTCTAGTGGAATGGATCGTTATTGATGGATGTAGGTGTGTATTCGGGGTTGAATACGGGATCCGAAACCCATCAGAAGGCCAGATCTAATACCTCCTCGAGGTCCCCACTGTAGCCTAAAGACATCTTCAAAAGGATGCAATCAAACGGATGAGATTAGTTCTCAGCCGTCGGATGAGATTTAATCTCGACCGTTGGATGAGATTAGTTCTCGACCGTAGGATGAGTTAATGGATGAGATCAACTTGTATCCGTGGGATTAGATCAAGTTGCATCCATTGGATCGAAATAAATAAAGAAGAAATAGAAGAGAATAGATTAGAACCGTTGGATGAGATTAAGTCGTCTCCGATGGACGAGATCTCTCCGGTTCGGTTTTAATTCTCTTTGGAAGGAAGAACCGGTTCACGAGGTGAACCAGAGTTGGTTCATTGAACCACACGCCCAAGGGAAAGGATCAGGGCCGTTGGATCGAATCAATTAAGTTATATTAAAGAGAGATTATATTAGAACCGTTAGATGAGATTAAGTTGCATCCGACGGATGAGATCTCTTCGGTTCGGTTTTATTTTCTATTTTAATATAAAATTGGTTCGCGGATTAAACCAAATCCAATTTTCTATAAGTGGGCCGGCCACTTTAGATAAGGATAAGTTTGGTTTGTTTTTTTTTTAGAAAAGAAAAACCAAAATTAAAAGATCCGACGGTTGCAATTTATTTAATCGGCTGAGATTTAAAATAATTCTGGAATTTGGAATTAATTATAAAAATAATTCCAAATTAGAATTAATTTAATAATAACCGGCCAATATTAAATAAATTAAATAAAAATTAATTTGGTTTTTTTTTTAAAAGGAAAAACCAAATTAAAAAGATCCGACGGTTGCAATTTATTTAATTGGCTGAGATTTGAAATAATTTTGGAGTTTGGAATTAATTATAAAAATAATTCTGAATTAAAATTATTTTATTATTATTATATCTGGCCAAAATTAAATAAGATTGGATAAAATTGATTTTGGTTTTTTATTTTAAAAGGAAAAACCAAATCTAAAGAATCCGACGGTTGCAATTTAATCTAGAAGATCTAGATTAATAAATTTTTTAAATAATTTAGAATTGGTTTATAAAATCAGAAAAATTCTAGAAAAATTTGTTTAGAAAGATTTGGGCTTGGTCTTGGGTTTAAGGCTATAAAAAGAGAGGCAATAGGGGGGGGCAAAAAACAATCAAGAGAAGAAGAGAAGAGAGAAAAGCTTTCCGAAACTCTCTTCCTCCTTCTTCTCCTCCTTGCCGCCGCCCCCCTTCTTCTTCTTCTTCCTTTTTTTTTTCCTTCTTCTTCCACCGCTTGCTTCCTTCCTTCTCTTCTTAAGGTGGCCGAACCTCCTCTCCAAGGTGGTGGCCGGATCCAAGCAAGGAGACAAGACAAGGCGAAGTTGCTGCGAAGAAGAAAAAGCGATCCAAGGTTCTTCATCCGGAGAATTTGCATCTTTTATTTCTGGAGGTTCGTTGTCCACCCAACGTCCAGGAAGAAGCTAGGAATACAGTGGAAGATTCCGAGGTCATCTAAAGGTTCTGGTAAATTTATTTTCCGCAGTTTTTTTTTACTAGAACTAGTCGTAGAAACCGTAGATAATAATTTAGGAATCGGCGATCCTGAAGGATCGATTGACTTAGTCTTTTGTAGACTTTGTCAATTGATCCAGGCGGGATAAAATTTTTGTCCTGTGGGGTTCTATGCTTTTCGGAGCGGATAGAATCCGGATCGCAGGACGGAGATCCAGAACGCCAACAAATGGTATCAGAGCGAGGTTCTCCGATTCCGGAAATAAATTATTTCGGTTTAGTTTTGCATGCTTGTAGCATATATTTAATAGTTAGAAAATTGCAATAGATTAACTCGGTGTTGCAGGATAAATTTTCCAACTATTGTGGCCAAATATATGTGATTGTATTGTGTGTGTTGTGCATGTATAGGATTTAAATACGGGGGTTGACCGTATTAGTTTATTTTTTTTGCAAAATTAGATCTTATGTAAACTCCTTCAAAGGAGTATAGGAAAATTTTGTAAAATTTTATTTACATGCATCGACCGGGTTCCTAGCAAGGCGCGGATCTTTGAGGCCACAAAGGCGCAGCGGAAGAGGAAGCGAGACGGTCAAAAAGCCGAGTTGCAGCGAAGGAAAATAAAAGGCCATAATAGTTGGAAATAGTTTAATTTTTATTATTTCCATATTTATTGCTGATTTTATTTTTTTGCTGTATATATATGTGTGTGGTTGTGTTTAAATTAATTAAACATAAAATACACATAGGTTAATTTCCTATCCCTTAAGGACAATTAAGGAAAATTATGCGCGTATAATTAACGAACTCCGAAATTGATCTTGTCTAGGAAGGGGTGGTTGCTCCCATATCCAAGAAGGCCTTTGCCTCGCCATAACCTGGAGATCAATTAGGAATTAGTTTTTTATACAAGCATGATTAGATAGGAAATTAGAAATAATTATGAAAGCATAAATAAGGAATTCAATAATTGATTTTGTCTAAGGTACGCCTGGAAATCAATTTATTGAATTAATTATTAATGTGATCATAATTTAAAATCCTCAAAGTAAAAACTAAGTGGGAGAGGGATTCTTCGAATCCCGCGGTCTCCATTACTGGTTTGTAGGTGATGCATACAGACTTGCGTGCTGGCTTAGACCTTCCTCCCCAACGGATGGGTCTGTATGCGGATCACCAGACAAACTTCCTAAGGGATGGTTATAGGAAGCTACTTAGCTCGCGTATACGTCCACACTAACGTGGCATACGTAACCCTAAGTAGTGGACTTAGTACCAAGTAATGGTGTACACTTAGAATGCAGTTAATAGTAAACGTCCACACTAACGTGGCTTGCTATTAAATGTGCATGACCAAAGTAGGACCAACTATTAATTTTATTGGTCATAAAGATAGGTTGACCAGATAATAAAATTAATGGGTAAAACCTCCTTTTGCGAATGTTTGAGTTAGTATACGTCCACACTAACGTGGCATGCTAATTCTTCGGTGCTTGAGGTGTTGGTGAATTTAATTATATTGTTTTGAGGAATCAATATAATTTTAAATTCGAATATTTGACCAATGGTTATTTTCATGATTTTTCAAGAAAATGGCCTTCAACCCACTAGCTGTCATAACTAAAAGAAAACAAATTTACTAGTCCCAACTACATAGATTGGAAAAGAAATCTGGACATAGTGTTGACTGCAGAAGAGTACAAGTGCGTACTTTTTAAGGTCTGTCCTAGTGCACCTGAAAGGGATGCTCACGAAGATGAGATAGAGAGACATAAGAAATGGGTTAAGGCAGATGAGATGGTGCAGTGTTATATTTTGGCGACCATGTCAAAAGAACTGCGACATCAGCATCAGGCCATGACGACTGCTTATGACATAATGCTCAATCTCGAGAAACTCTTCGGACATCAAAGTCAGGCTACCAGGCAGGTGACCAAGCAGTTAAGACATTGGAAAGAAGACTATCCCCTTAGAAAGAAGAACAATAGGAGTGCATCTTCCTCCTTAGTAGTTGAAACATGTTTAGCGGTGCTATCTACCAGAACCTGGTGTGTAGATACGGGAGCCACTGATCATGTCTGCAATAATTTGCAGGGGTTCCAGGAAACCCGACGGCTACTTGAAGGAGAGATCACCGTCTATATGGGCAATGCTACGAAAGTAGCGGCTGTTGCAGTGGGAGACGTCTATTTACCTTTTGGTAGAAATAGAACTTTAGTATTAAGAGATTATCTTTATGTACCCGGGTTTAGAAAGAATTTGATTTCGGTTTCTAAACTGTATAAGGACGGATATTCAGTCTATTTTGATAATAATGTTATTATCAAGAAAAATAGTAGAATTATCTGTTCTGGTACGTTGGTAGATAATCTATATACATTAACTCCCACGATGCAACGAAGGGTGGTTTGTTTTATAATCCTAAGGATCAGAAGGTCATCGTTAGTACGAATGCCCGATTCTTGGAAGAGGATTACGTAATAAACCACCGCTACAAAGTGGCAGCTGTTGCAGTGGGAGAAGTTTATTTGAAGTTTGAGAGTGATAAAACTTTAGTTTTGAGAGATTGTCTTTATGTACCTAATTTTAGAAAGAATTCAATTTCGGTTTCTAAATTGTTTAAAGACAGATATTCAGTCTTATTTGATAAATAAAGTTATTTTTCAATAAGAATGAGGTCAATATCTGTTATGGTACATTGATAGGTAATCTGAATACTCTCAACCCAATATTTCTCACGATGCAACATAAGGATCGAAGGGTGGTTAGTTTTATAATCCTAAGGATCAGAAGGTCATCGTTAGAACGAATGCCCGATTCTTGGAAGAGGATTATATTAAACCACCAGCCCATAAGCAAGATTGTTCTAGAAGAACTTAGGGGAGAAAGTCCAGTGTCAATACCAACAGTACAAGAGGAAATACCACAAGTAACTGCACCGCGTGTCACAAGTGATACGCAGTTATAGACGGTGCCTCATCGCAGTGGGAGGGTTGTCAGGCAACCTGACAGATACATGTTCTTGGGAGAGTCTTTGGATTTGGTCCCAGGTGAACATGAACCCGATCCCTTGATCTACGACGAAGCACTTCAAGACAAAGATGCAGATTCTTTGCATAGGGCAATGAAATCTGAGATAGAGTCTATGTACTCTAACCAAGTCTGGGAGCATGTAGAACCACAAGATGGTGTAAAAGCTATCGGGTGTAAGTGGATCTACAAAAGAAAAGGAGGATAAGACAGAAAGCGAGGCTTGTTGCGAAAGGGTAATCAATTATGAGGAAACCTTTTCGCCGGTAGCCGGGCAGTAAGTCTAATCCGGATTCCTTTAGCTATTGCCGCTCATATGGATTATGAGGTACGGCAAATGGATGTCAAGACGGATTTCCTTAATGGAAGTCTTGAGGAAAACATCCATATGAAGCAACCAGAAGGTTTCATTGAAAAAGGCAAAGAGCATCTAGTGTGTAAGCTTAAAAGGTCCATTAATGGACTGAAGCAAGCTTCAAGGTCTTGGAACATCCGGTTTGATGAAGAAATCCAGTCATATGGATTTATTCAAAGTCCGGATGAGTCTTGCGTATACAAGAAATGTGACGGAAACGTAGTGGTATTCTTAGTACTATACGTAGATGATATCCTGCTCATTGGCAACAGTGTAAAGGTATTATCAGACGTAAGGGTATAGTTGATATGAAGGACTTAGGAAAAGCAGGTCACATCCTTGGGATCAAAGTTATAAGGGATCGCAAGAAAAGGATGTTGTGCTTATCCCAAGCTTCATACATAGACACTATATTGGCTCGGTTCAGCATGCAAAACTCTAAGAAAGGTTTGTTACCTTTCAGAAAGGGAGTTTATCTATCTAAGGAGATGTGTTCTAAAAACATCAAAGGAGATAGATGAGATGAAGGCAGTTCCCTACGCCTCTGCCGTGGGAAGCCTCATGTATGCCATGCACGAGACCAGATATCTGCTTTGCCGTGGGCATGGTCAGCAGATATCAAAGTAATCCAGGACAGACATTGGACTGCGGTAAAGCATATTTTGTAGGACCTGAGAAGGACTAGGGATTATATGCTAGTTTACCAGTCAGCCAATTTAGTCCCTGTGGGTTACACAGATTCAGACTTCCAATCAGATAGGGACAGTAGTAAGTCTACCTAAGGGTTTTGTGTTTACTTTAGGGAAGTTGGGTCAAAGTATGGAAGCTGAACAGCTTCTAAGGCAGCCAAAGAGGCTGTATGACCCAGAAACTTCTGGATGGACTCAAAGGTGATTCCTGGTTTGCACGAAACTATCACAATTTATTGTGATAACAAAGGTGCAGTAGCAAACTCGAAGGAACCATGAGCCCACAAAGCAAGTAAACACATAGAGCGCAAGTACCACCCTGTACGAGAAATCGTAGGTAGAGGAGAAAACGTTGTCGCCAAGATTGCATCGGTGGATTACCTGGCAGATCCTTTCACCAAGGCCCTTCAGGCGAAAGCTTGTGATCGTGATCGGCATGTTGAGGGGATGGGAATCAGATGTATGGCAGAAGAAGATACAGCGTAGCCTTTTAGTAGATGACAGAAAAAGACAGCATAGTCTTTTAAGTATAAGTGGGAGATTGTTAGGAAGTATACTGAAAAGACTAGGTCTTTTGTATATAAACATTTATGAAATAAGAAATCATGTTTTGGTCAAATGATTGCAATAGTGTATTTTGCAATAAAGTCCTCTTAATTCACATTGTAGATAACTTGGTGTCTGTGAGACACAGAAGACCATGATTATCAGTCCCTTGTGAATTATAAACTAAGGCTCACAACCAAGATGGCGTTGGACAACCCATCGGGAACGGTTGTAGTGTAATTCGGTGACTGTCTGTCTTGACTGTAGAATTACACTAGTGCACTTTGTGTGTATTGAGTAGGACCATTGAGGTTGTTCAATTTACTCTGACTCACAAATTGAACAAGACCTCTGTTATTATAATTATGCACTCTTAATCCCGATGTAATAAATGGGCACCTATAGGTAGTAATTATTGCTTTGATTTACCAAAGGGTGAGATCTTTCCGTCAGATCAATTATTCTCGGTAAGTTGGGTGATGTTACTATCTATACGGTGTGCCATTAATTATAGAAGGAATCCGTGTCCCAGTAGGGCTGATGATGTCCCCTTGGAGAGCTCATAAGGATTGTCAAGTCAAATCTTGCAAGTGGACTTGGTCCGGCTGACAATAAGGTTGAGTGGTACTATTCAAGGTCTTAGATGTCGATTATTGAGTTGTCAGTGAACTCAGATAATTGACGGACATACGATATCTTAAACACGGGGAGCAATGCATAAAATAATAAGAAGGAACCCATAACGTAATTTGGGGATTAGATTGGTAGTGCAATAATGATCCTCTAGTGGAATGGATCGTTATTGATGGATGTAGGTGTGTATTCGGGGTTGAATACGGGATCCGAAACCCATCAGAAGGCCAGATCTAATACCTCCTCGAGGTCCCCACTGTAGCCTAAAGACATCTTCAAAAGGATGCAATCAAACGGATGAGATTAGTTCTCAGCCGTCGGATGAGATTTAATCTCAACCGTTGGATGAGATTAGTTCTCGACCGTAGGATGAGTTAATGGATGAGATCAACTTGTATCCGTGGGATTAGATCAAGTTGCATCCATTGGATCGAAATAAATAAAGAAGAATTGAAAGAGAATAGATTAGAACCGTTGGATGAGATTAAGTCGCATCCGATGGACGAGATCTCTCCGGTTCGGTTTTAATTCTCTTTGGAAGGAAGAACCGGTTCACGAGGTGAACCAGAGTTGGTTCATTGAACCACACGCCCAAAGGGAAAGGATCAGGGCCGTTGGATCGAATCAATTAAGTTATATTAAAGGAGATTATATTAGAACCGTTAGATGAGATTAAGTTGCATCCGACGGATGAGATCTCTTCGGTTCGGTTTTATTTTCTATTTTAATATAAAATTGGTTTCGGATTAATTAAACCAATATTATTCTATAAGTGGCCGGCCACTTTGGATAAGAATAAGGTATGGTTTGGTTTTTTTTTTAGAAAAGAAAAACCAAATTAAAAGATCCGACGGTTGCAATTTATTTAATCGGCTGAGATTTAAATAATTCTGGAATTTGGAATTAATTATAAAAATAATTCCAAATTAGAATTAATTAATAATAACCGGCCAATATTAAATAAATTAAATAAAAATTAATTTGGTTTTTTTTTAAAAGGAAAAACCAAATTAAAAAGATCCGACGGTTGCAATTTATTTAATTGGCTGAGATTTGAAATAATTTTGGAGTTTGGAATTAATTATAAAAATAATTCTGAATTAAAATTATTTTATTATTATTATATCTGGCCAAAATTAAATAAGATTGGATAAAATTGATTTTGGTTTTTTATTTTAAAAGGAAAAACCAAATCTAAAGAATCCGACGGTTGCAATTTAATCTAGAAGATCTAGATTAATAATCTTTCTAAAAATCTAGAATTGGTTTATAAAATCAGAAAAATTCTAGAAAAATTTGTTTAGAAAGATTTGGGCTTGGTCTTGGGTTTAAGGCTATAAAAGAGAGGCAAGGGGGGGCGGCAAAAAAAACAATCAAGAAGGATAGAGAGAAAAGCTTTCCGAAAAAAAGTTCTCTCCTCCCTTCTTCTTTTGCCGCCCCCCCATCTTCTTCTTCTTTTCCTTCTTTTTTTTTCTTCTTCTTCCACCGCCCTTCCCTTCCTCTCTTAAGGTGGCCGAACCTCCTCTCCAAGGTGGTGGCCGGATCTAAGCAAAAGAGACAAGACAAGGCGAAGTTGCTGCGAGAAGAAGAAAAGCGATCCAAAGGTTCTTCATCCGGAGAATTTGCATCCTTTATTTCTGGAGGTTCGTTGTCCACCCAACGTCCAGGAAGAAGCTAGGAATACAGTGGAAGATTCCGAGGTCATCAAAAGGTTCTGGTAAATTTATTTTCCGCAGTTTTTAATTTACTAGAACTAGTCGTAGAAACCGTAGAAATAATTTAGGAATCGGCGATCCTGAAGGATCGATTGACTTAGTCTTTTGTAGACTTTGTCAATTGATCCAGGCGGGATAAAATTTTTGTCCTGTGGGGTTCTATGCTTTTCGGAGCGGATAGAATCCGGATCGCAGGACGGAGATCCAGAACGCCAACATGGTCAAGTTGTGTCTCCTGACCTGATCGTGTTGTATTTTGCTTCGTGAAGAAGTGAAACAACATGTTCCAGCAAGGAACACGGCTTGGTTGTGTTCCCTGGCACTATCACGCCATAGGGCACGACTAGACTATATATGCCAACCAACATGACTGTGTGACGCTGCCATGGTTCTGGCGAACCAAGTGATCATCAAATGATATATTTTTATTATTTTAGGATTAGTTTCATTTTCTTTGCATACTTGGGGTTGTTAGGCTATTTAAATGCTTGTTTGGGTTGATGTTATGGAGAGTTTTTGGATGAATAATATTTCTAGATGTATCATTTATTTTTCTTTTCTCTATTTTCTAATATTCATCCGAATCAACATATTTTAGAAGTTTATGTTCGAATCAAGAAATCGATAGGGTTGGCAAGATAATCGCTATCCCACCAAGTGTCAAGGTTCTAGTAGTAATTGGTTCAGGATGAGGATCCACTACAGGGTCACTTGATTCAACCTAGATGTCTTGATTTTCTATCATTTCAAGTAATTCTTTCATCTTTTCATTTAGCTGCATGTTCTCCATTATTAGCTCCTCGATTCGATTTTGATGAACAATGCAGTTAGGGAATTCACTATTACTTGGGCATCTTGCTTCTATAACATGTAATGGTGATGTGGATAATCATCGATGAAGGTTCTCAAGCAATGCATTTTCAGTAGGGGTAGTAGTGACTAGTTCAACAATAATCTATCAAAATAGAAACAATTATTTTGAAACTAAAATGACAGAAAGTTAGGTGACACCCTTAATATTTCCTTTTTAGGTTAGATTTGGTTCAACAAGGTCCTCACCTTACTAATATGTGGAGGAGTAATCTTCCACTTATTTATTTGTGCTCCTTTAATATTAAATGGTCTCTGGATTGGGGCATGCTTAAGAAATGATGCCTGCTTAGTATACAAAGTATTACATACATACTAATGTCATCCATATAAAAAAAATCATATTGACCAGTAAAAAAAAAACTTACAGCTAAAAGACCTGCAAATTCCTTTAGGTAAGGAAGTGGGGTGGTTGTTTGATATATCTTAGTTGATGAAAACAAGTCTCTAATGATAGATAATTATGGAGCAATAAATTGATGGATGACTTCAACCCAATTGAATCTATCAAGTTTGTCAAAAGCATCTACAATATCTATAAGACTTATAGGAACTTTATATATACTAGAAGAAAACAATACACAAATAAATAAATAAATATATATATAATATAATTTATAAAAACATCATTATCTACTTCAACTATATGGGAATATATTTTAAGCAATTCCTCATTTCTTGATCTAGAATGTTCTTTTTTTAATCAGAAATGAGCAAGAAAGAAGTTACCCAATGCATTAATTGAATTCATAGGAGCAGAAACACCTCTGTCTGTAATACCAAGCAATAGAGACACATCTATTCTGGTGAAAGTAATTGAAACACTTGAAAATCTAAAGGTTTGAGATGTGGAATTCCAACTTTGAGATATATTCACCAATAGTGTTCGAATTTGTTGAATATCTTGTATGTCCAAAAAAAATAGTAAAAGGTGATTGTTTAATGATCTCTTTGTTTCTATGTAAATGAACAAAACCATATTGCTATCCTTTACTTGTTGGACTACCAAAAAAATCATTAAAATGCTCTATGATAGTCCATCAGAGTTTCTAGCAAACATCAACTAATGCCTACAAAATTAATATAGTGTGCTGAAAATATAAATAAACTGTCCACAAATATAAATCAATACAATGAAAAAAATTAAAATTTTCACATGGGGATAGTGTGTTAAATTTTCAAATGTTAAAAGTGTTGTTACAAAATTTTGACATTGATAATATATGTCCATCAATGAATTTTAAAAAAACTCATTGATGGATTTACAGACTTCAACAAAATAATGAGATTGTTAGGAGCATGGCTGGTAAATCATTACAAAATCAAAGGATTGTAAGTTAACATGTGAAAGAGATGGGGATTTCATACTTGACTACAGTAGAAATTGGAAGCATACCTTTGGAGATGATTGAAAGGTTGAATCACGTTCTTGCACCTTTCTACAACAAGAGAACAATTTACAATACTAGGTTAGTGATCTTGAAAACTAGGAGACGACGGAGATGACCAATGCTAAGATACAGGATGAGAAGGTCAAACTAAACCCTACACTTGCACAAAGATGAAAAGATGATGAGTAGGGGAGTTTCGACGAAAATCCTAATACTTTCCACGAGCTGAGAGGGAAATAAGTTTCGACTTCTCGAGGTTTTTGCTTTCCGCAAACTGAGAGAGAGGAGAGATGTCGAGGTTAAGTGCATCCAAACAAAAATATATATATTTAAATTGTGATTTAGATACTTGGAATGAGATCAAACTGTTGTTGACAGGAAAGGTATAATTGAAATCAATTGTGTCCTTTGAGAATTCTAAAAGTATAGTGCACTCTTTGAGAATTATGCAACTTTGAATGGACCCTTTGAAAAGTTGTCGATATAAATAAGATAAGAAATTAAATCTTTACCCATGTCCCGCTTTAAAAAAATATTAAAATAATATCACATCTATAATTTTTTTTAGTAAAATTTTATTTATGTATTTTATCTTCAAATAATTTTGATCAAAACAACATCACTTTAACATAATTTGACCAAAATATTTTCACTTTAGTTTTAAAATAGGCGAGGCAAAGCTTTAATATATATCTTTTTTTGCAAAGTATGACACTCCACTCCTTTTAATAATAGTGGGTTTTTTTAATTTTTTACTATTTTTTCTAAATTTGAAATTTAATATATTATAGTATCAAATTATTTAATAGTCTTAAAGTAAAAAAAAATGTAATATTATAAATAATTTAATTGTTGTAATTTTAATTAATAAATTCATATTTTTAATTTAAAAAAAATTATTTTGTTTAGCTTCTAGGTAAGTCAATCATACTCAAATTAAGATATTAAATGAAATAAATATTCATGAGCAAATTTAATTATTTGATCTGATAAAAATTTATTTATGTTCATTTAATATATACAAGATTAATTAAATAAATAAATTTAAACATCTTATAAAAATAAATGAATAAACTTGAATACATATATATTCAGTTTGTTGATTAATATGTTATGAACAAAGATTATGAATTATTCATCAACAATATTCATGAATAAAATTTATAAATTACATTCATCAATAATTCTCTCAACAATATCATAAATAAATAACTCTCAGGATGAATAAAAGGAACACCCTTTGGAATTGGTGTATTGTTGTTGGCGGGAGGGATATTATTGAAATTAAATATGTCATTTGGTAAAAAGCAAAATATGAGGTGCTTTTTGAAAATTTTTAACTCTTCTAATAAAAAAATGATAATCCCAGTAGCCACATCTCTGGGGGTGGTCGGCCCGGTCCCACGGAAGTTTCCCACCGACCATCAGGGTAAATCAGGAAGTGCAAACGGCGGCCAATATCCAGATGCCCAGCATCCTTTGATTGTGTTCCCCATTTGGAGGAAAATTCCTGCAAATACGTCGTAGCTAGGGATCGAACCGCGGGTCCCTGAATTACAACCCGGATGTCCTACCGTTGCACCATTGCCCCGGGGACAACTCTTCTAATCAATTAATCTTTAAAGTGATCATTTTAATCTCATAAAAAAAAATATCCCCATCAGAATAAATCTGAAAAACAAAGATGAGTCCTAATAGATAGCTCAACATCACAAATAATTTGTAAAACTATAAAATACCCTGCATAAAAATTGAACGTAACGCTATAAGTCTCAAATCGTCTTCTACAAAAGGTGAAATCCATCACTCCAGTGGTCCCACACGATCGGCTCTATGACCATCTGTGAGAAAATAAATCAAGAAATTGTAATTGATCATGAAGAAGAGAGTATTATTTCGGTTTTATCAAAAAATTCGATTCATTATCTTCTTCTGCAACTATGCTCCAGTATAATCAATTTAACTATGCCCCGAAGGCTACAAATCCCAAATCTAGTCGAACCTTACATCTAGAGTCAGACCCCTTTTTTTTAATTTTTAATGAAATCATTATTTCGATTGATTCCCGAGATTCGCTCGTGTCGGTCAACACTTCATTGAATCGGTTCACTGTGTTTTTCATGAATAGTAAATGCGTAAATATATATTAATTTTATTTCGCATGCAGTAAATGAAGTAGAGCCCAGCGTTACGTTCGTGAATAACTAAATATCTTATATTATCCATGCACGTTACGTTCCTAAGTAAAATAATATATAATCAAACTGCAATTGCCCATGCACTAATTAAGCCAACTTCTTCACATCATTGAAACAATATCAACTACTCGTCCAATAATTTATTATTATTATTATTAAATATAGAAAACAGAGAATTAATTAAGAAATGAAATGATCACAAAATTCGAAGTGGCTCTATGCGGCCTGATTCACCGTATCCAGAATCAGTTTTAAAATAAAACTGTTTAATTAATTCTGTTAGTTTAATTTTATTTGCCAGACAAAATTAAAATAAAAAGCTCCGACCATGTGCCGATCGAAGGGGCTGCAGACCATGCATGACGCACAGGAATCTAGATTCGTTCACATTTGTATGATGAGCAATTAGTTTAAAATCAAATGAATTTAATTAATTTTTAAATTTTAAATTTTAAAATTAATAGTGATACAGCAGATCTTTAGAGGTGCTATACGTGGTAAAACAGGAGTTAATAATCAGTTCTGCTTGATAGGTCAATAGGTCAACGATCAAATTCCATATGATTGATTCAATTACAATTTCATTCGACCACTCAGCACTTGATTGTCTCCGCCACCCAGCCACTCGCCACTCGGCTGTCTCGGCCACCCAGCCACTTGATTACCCGGTCATGAGCCCGACTATCTCGATATATCGCTTGAATACAGATTCGGCTACTTTACTCACTCATTCATACACTCAGTCTCGACCTCGGGTGCCCGCCATTGCTCTCGACTCGAAGCGGCTCAACTGCTCAATCTCTTTCCCTGTCTCAATCGACTCTGCCTCGATAAACCATCACTCTATGCCACTCCAATGCCGTCCTTCCCTAGTACCTCCCTATCTAAAGGCAACCTAGCAACACCTAGCAGCAAGACACTCAAGCGTTCGGGCTCTGTCATAAGAGAGAGATAGTTACTAGGTTGTCAAGCTTCTATCCTCTCGAGTTTCATTCTCAACTAAAAGACAAGAATGATCCGTATGCCCGAGTCATAGGAAGGTTATTAGATCTGTAGACCTTGCCCTCTAAATGCTATCCTGTCTGCTCATTTGTCAGGGACGTACAAAATCTGTTCCCGCAACTACCTCGCGCCTCCGCACAGATATCTCCCTCAGTGAGTATATAAACTCCAACATAGGTATGAAAATGCTCTCTCGAATTCTATATTCTTCAAGCGTTATTTCTCCTTCCTTCTTGCTACTTCTCTGGACTGACGTGAGCGACAGAGTGCAACACAGGTATGAAAACGCTCTCTCGAATTCCATATTCTTCAAGCACTATTTCTCCTTCCTTCTTGCTACTTCTCTGGACTGACGTGAGCAACGGAGTAGCTCCGCTGGGAATCCTCGGCGCCCTGCTAATCCGTTCGTTCAATTTTTTTCTTCTTCATATTTTTCTCGTCAACGGGACCACCAACGATTGAGATGACATATTGTTTGACTGACGATTTGACCGTATGCGGCATCCAGCTGGAACAAATAAAATTGAATTTTCATATTCAATCGATTCATTTAGTTAATTCAAATTTAATCAATATTTTATTTGACCCGTATGCGGGAGAAAATTAAGTACAAAAGACCAAGCGGCACCGGCGCGGGCATTGCTGAATCCCACAAATTCGCAATGCCTGTTACGGAATCCCGGTCCCCCAACACCAGACCAGACCAGACCAGACCAGACCAGACCACGTTGGAGTTATTCCTTGTCTCCTCGATCGTTCACCATGCACCTTCTCTCGCGGAGCTAATTGCGGCGCAGACCACGACTGCATGCATGCGCTAGCTAACTGCTGCATGCACGACAAGCCACTTCTATGCGATGCCATTTAATTAAAGCAGAGAGGAGAGGAGAGGAGAGGAGAGGAGAGGAGGGGGAGGGAAAGAAATAGAGGAGGGAGGGCACGCAGCAGCTGTAACAAACAGCTCAAATCCTTTCTCATCCAAAAAAGCTCAATTCTTTTGGCCAAGGCATCTTCTTCTTTATTATTATTATTATTTTATTTTATTTTCCTTTCCCTTTTCTTTTCTCCGCTGAAAAGGTTAAAAAGGTGGCGGATTTACAGGGTACGATAACTGGAAAAGCACAACACTACAAACCACACGCAGCGAACGAGCGAGAGAGAAGAAAGAGAGAAGAAAGAGAGAGAGAGAGGGAGTGCTGGTCTGCTCAGGTCAGCTCAATTCATTGCCCATCTCTCTCTCTCTCTCTCTCTGGCTCCTGCCTGCTGTGACATTGCAACGCGATTGTGGAACTATGTTGCATCTTTCCCGATGCAAAGTCGGGAATCTTTTACCTCCTTTTCGCGTCGTCGTCTTCAGATGTTTTATCATTGCGTTATTGATTCGTCGGTGATCGCCGGGTTAGGGATCGAGATCGACTTGGCTTGGGAGTTCGCCGGAGCTTCAGACAAGCAAAAGCAGCGACATGCACTAACTAACTGATCATTAATTAGTAGTACGTACAAGGAGAGGATTAAACATGCACGCTTTAGGAAGGTTTTTTTTTTTTTAATTTCTTGAGATATTTGTATGAGGAAATTAGGCTGGTCAATCTACCGTCGCCTGGATCGGCTCGCTCTTCGATCTTGCTAATGGCGACTCCGACCCTGCAAAAAAATATATACAGAACTTAGCTCAGCGCGGTGACGGGATCCGGGTATGGTGGGGGTGGTGCGGCACCTACCTTTATCAGGGGCGGTGAAGGAACGCTTACAGTGCGCTATGGCGCTCTGTATGCCGTCCTGCAGCTCCAGGAGCGAGTCGTCACGACGCTGCGGCTGCGGCGGCGGCGGCGATGGTACCGCGGCCACGGCAGCTGACGTCTGCCAACTCTTCCCCAGCCGTTTTCCTGCCACCCTCGTCCCTGCCGGGAGGTTCTTTCCTCCTCCAGCGTACTTAGTAGGCGCCTGGTCCTCCGGCGGGTCTCCTTCGCTGGACGCGCCCGAGACCTTGTGCTTCTCTACGTGCTTCCTCGAAGCCCTGACATAGAGCGGCTTGATCATGTTGCGGTACTTCTGCAGGACCTCTCTCGCGGACCTCTTCTCGTCCGCCTCCACCGCCGCAGCCTGGACGGTGGCGGAGGTGTTTGCGGTCGCCGCGGTCTTGGAAGGCCGGTTGGCGGACGGGCTCCGCGCTCTCCTGTCCCGCGTGAAGAACTTGCTCTGATGCTGCTGAGGTTGCTGCTTCGGGGGTGCGGCCGCCGGGTGGGCGGCGGCATTGGGTTCCGCCGCCGCCGCCGCCGGTTTCAACTTCCGGTACCCGAGCGAGAAGACGCGAAATTTGGGGGCCAATTTAAGGAGTGAAACGGAGGCCTCGTATTGAGGTTTGTCGTCGGCGACCACAATCGAAGAAGGCTCCAAAGGAGCCAACTTTCCCTTAAAGAAGAGGTCGTCGGAAGACGACAAGCCCTCGGCGCGGAGTTTTCCACCTCCCCCGGCGCCCTTCAGCTCGATGTCGAACTCACCCTCCTCCACCTCAATCCTCGACTTCGATACGGAGCCATCGGCTGCGCCGAAGGCTGCAAACTCGAGGTCGAAAAAGGGGCCGTCGTCCTCCCCCTCGCCGTCGTCCGTCGTGGCTGAGGAAGGGCGGAGGACAGCGGTGGCGACATCTGTCCCGTGGGTGGCGGCGGACGAGCGAATGGCTGCGGCCACGGTGGCTCCGCCGCCGCCGCGCCAGTACTTGAGGAGGCTGAAGGATTCCATGGTAGGGAGAGCCAGAGGTGAAGTCGACGCTTGCCGCCACCACTTTACCACCAACTACGAGTCCACTACCAGAAAGAGGCAACCTTTTCTCGTCCTGCCTTGCTTTCTCCTTCACTCGTAAAAAAAGACGGTGGTGAGGAAGAGAAACAGAGAAAGCAGAGAGAGAGAGAGAGAGAGAGAGGTGCTGTGACTGCTCTCGACTGGATCAATGGCGTAGCAGAGCAGAGTTGAATAATTTGAGTTGCGTGAAGAAGCTTTACCACTGCACGAGAAAAAGACACAACCAGAGTTTACTATTCATACAATTTAAATGGTACGGTAGTGGATAATTCAACCGCTGAGTCATTTGAATGTAACGTTGTCGCTTTATAAGCGTCATAACGCCCTTTTTTTTTTTTTCCTTCTGTTTATAACGGCATTATCATATAACACGTACAGCTACGGCTACTCATCTAGATCCGATCACGGTTCAGAATCGACGGTTCGATGATTCAGAACTGTCTGTTCGATGGTTCATGACAGGTTGATCTTAACCTTAACCGTCCAAGACGGTTACGATTCACAGTTCAAAACCGTCGATTCACGGTTTAGTTCACGGTTCGCGACGGTTCAAGATTATTATATTAAAAATTTTAAATTTTAAATTTTAAAATTTATTTAAAAAAATACACTTCGGAGAATTTACCATCCCAGTCGATTGATTTAGTCAAATCAAGAAAATGACTACAGAATTGCTGAAATCACATCTGATGTTTTGTCAGAATTTAAAATCCAGTCGACTTTTCTCATCAGTCGATTGGAGTTAAATCCAATCGATTGATGAGGTGTATCAAGTCGACTGGAGTTAAATTTTTAAACCGACAATTTAACCCGTCGATTTCACACATATTGAATCGGAACCGGCCCGGCATCTTGCCCGGCCGGTTCCGGTTCGGCCCGGCTAACCGGGTCAACAGGCCACTCAGCCCGTTGACCCGAGCCGGGTCCGGACTGGACCCGGCCCGTGGTCGGGTCTATACTCACTATGTTCTTTTCTTAAAAAAGGGTGAAATCTGTCACCTTAGCGATCTCATACGATCGGTTTCATGACCATCTGTAAGAAAGTAAATCGAGAAACTACGATAGGATCGGAGGATATTACCTTACTACTCGTCTATGTTCTTGTAATACTATAATTATCACAGTTCAGCAAATGATTCAGAAAAGCTCAGCTGATTTACAAGTGTTGTGGTCATTCATTTCAAAAATATATTATATTATATTATATTAAATCTATCATATAACTTATGTTACAAGAGAATTTTTTTACAACTCAAATTCATGATCTCAAGATATATAATAATCACTTTATCATTGCAAGTGCGGGTGCAAACAAATTGAATCAAATAAAATAATATAAAAATATTATTATTTAAATTTAAATTCAAAAAATATATATGATATTTAAATTTGATTTAAAGTTTAAAAATATAAGTAATTTTGATTTGAGCTCGATTTGAAATAAAATTCAAATTTGAATTCGGTTCGAATGGTTAGAATCTCGATTCAAATTATTTGAATCTTGGTTCGAATAGAAATGAATTATAGATCGAAATGATTTAAATTTGAATTCAATTCGAATTATTCGAATATTAATTGAAGTATATTTAAATTAAAATTATGTAAAAATAATTAGAATTCGATTCGTGAACAATAGAATAAAATATTATAGATTTAAATTTGACTAATTTATCACAAATTTAATAATTTTAAATATAAATTAAATATTTTTCAAATCAATTCAAAAAGCTTGCAAACAGGTTTGATTGGTTTGCACCCATAGTTATAACAACTTTACAATTGTTGAGGCCATTGAATTATATTATTTTAATGAACATGAATGGTACACGAGTTTATAGCTACCGTAAAAATAGAATTTAAGATTTAAAAAATTACTAGTCATTAATTATGAGATCTTAAATATAAGTTTATTTCAAGAAGCAAGTGAAAATGTTAAACCAAATAGTGGGCTATGAGCAAAACTAAATGAAGAAGCTAATTCACTGAAAATTTGCCATTGTCTGACATTGTAAATTTTCATCTTCAATTATTTTTGTGTGATATCTTAAGGTGTGAATGAAAATGAAGTGGCCATGCCAAGTTGAGAGATGTATTAAGGTGTGAATAAAAACAGTGCCCAAATTGAGAGGGACACTCTTTAACTACCCTTGTTAGATTTTACTATGAATAACACCTTGTCAACTAGCTAAGTTAGAATATGAGGATTTAATTGTATGATTATATCATACAATGGCTCGACGACACAACCATGTTAAAGACAAGAGTTATATATCACTTCAGCAATTCTGCTCCATCGTAACTAACTCAACTATACTCCGGAAGCACATATCTTCCAAACATAGAAAAAACGCATGCATAAATGTTTGGACGAAGTAGTATTCAAAATAAAATCTCAATTGAATAAATTATATACTAATTGTATCTAACTTATGGGATGAGTAAGAAATATGGTTATGTTGAAATGCTTGATCATCTATTGCACCATACTCAAAAGTTAGCATTAAAGGGGGTGGATGTGCATGTAGAACATATCCAAGGTTATTGAACATGGTCCTATTGAAAAAATGAATGAGAAAATGGATAAAAGTAGTTCTAACGTGAACAAGAGTTCATTTCACATTGAAAGTTTTGGAATAACATGGCTGATTTATATTGAATCATAACTGTAGATATTAAAATTTGTATAAATGAGAGGTCCTCTCTTGTGCGTGCGCCCATAGGGGTTCAAACAAAAGGTCTGAATTGCATTAAACTTAGTAGACTTGTGCAAGAGCGACTTGTGCAAGAGCGACTTGTGTGCATCGAATGTCAAACTGATTAAAATAAAAAAAATTGCCCAAGCAATCCAACCGTCAATTGCTAGCATTTCGAGCCAACTGGTAGAGGGAATAATGACCTATTAATGGCCATTAATCAACAAAATTAATGAATGCCAGGGTTTCAAACCTATAAAAGGAGGGCTCATTCCTTTGACCGTGGATATCGAATAATCGATTCATCCATTAGCAAACAACTCATTCACATTCTTTCTATGCCCATTGCTCTTCTCGACAATAACATTTAGGCCGAAATAGATGTCCTTCAAAACCTCTAAGCATTGCTAGAGATGGGATGCATCTATTTTAAGGAAACTATATCCAACACAGGCCTCAATAACTTAACAACTCGGCCTCCTTACTAGGCATCTTGACCTTCTCATCTTGGCATATCAGATAAGTCTAGATTTTTTAAATTCACTAATTTCTTAAATTCAATAATTTCCATTTATTATGTGGTAGAAAGCCAACAATCTTAAAACATATTCGTTCTATTGAGATGACATGCGAAAATATTGACAAGCAAACTGCTCAACCCTCACAAACTCCCTTTGCCCGAGCTGTGACTATTCTGATTAGTCATAGGGACAAGCAAGAGAAGTTTATTGGGTTGAACTTCAAGCGATGGCAGCAAAAGATGCTCTTCTATCTAACAACGTTGAACCTAACACGATTTTTAATGGAGGAACCTCCTAAGTCAGATACGGATGGCATTGATGCCCAAATCATTAGTATTGTAGAAGCATGGAACCATTCAAAGTTCCTATGTCGGAACTACATCCTTAACTGTCTTATTAATTCGTTGTACAATGTATATAATATCAAGAGAACAACTAAGGAACTGTGAGAGTCTCTAGATCAGAAGTACAAGATAGAGGATATAACAGTTAAGAAATTCATTGTTGGTTGATTCTTGAATTATAAGATAGTTGACTCCAAAATAGAGATCATTCTGCACGAGATTCACTCAAAGGGTATGATATTGAATGAAACCTTTCAGTTACTAGCTATCAATGAAAAGCTACCACCTTCTTGGAAGAACTTTAAAAACTACTTGGAGCGTAAGTAAAAGGAGATTAACATCAAGGAATTCATTGTTAAACTTTGTATTGAGGAAGACAATAAGGGTTCTGACAAAAGAATGTTCTCTCAAGCTACTGTTAAACTCAATGTAGTCGAGCATGATCAAAAATTAAAAAGGAAGAACCTTAGATCCTCAAAAGGGGATAGAGTGGGACCCAGAGTAGGCGCCCACAAAAAGTTTCCTAGGAAATGCTACAATTATGATTGAGCCAGTCACAAATCCTTAGAATGCAAAAATTTAAGGAAGAATCGAGAGGCCAATCCAGTTGACAAGGACGAGGGATCAAGCATGGACCTCTATTTTGTGGTCTTAGAGATGAACTAGGTGGGTTAAACCTGAGATAGTGGTGGACTGATACTGGCGCCATAAGACATATGTGTTTGATGTGTGTATTTTGTATACATATTTTTGATATTATTTACATGCATTGTTCCATTACATTAGCATATTATCTATACATTCATCTTTTTTACATTAATTTCATCCTTGTAGTTCAAAGATCTGCTTTTTATACATTTTTTTTGACAAAACATGAATTCGGAGCCAAATGGAATGAAGAAGCCTTGGAACCTGCATTTCCAACATAGTGCATGGTTTGACCATGTTCTCCAACACGGTCGTGCACCATTTGAGGAGTTAGACGAAATTTGGAGCAATGTATGGACCTCCAACACCTTACACAAGCAGGTTGTGCCCCTTAACATGGCATGTTACCTTCTAGCGACGAAGAGAAGATTCCATAATCGAACACGGTCTAGTTGTGCTTCCCAGTGTGGTCGTGTCCAACCATTTTCTACCATCCAGTGCGCCACACGGCCATGCAATGCTTCCTAATATAGTCATGGTCCAGTGGCGGAACCCTAACATATTTGGAAAGCTATAACGAATTTGAAAGGCTTTGAAAGCTTTAAAAGGGCCTAAGGGGCTCATGTTTGAAAGGAAAGATTTTCCCTGTGATAGGAAATCCTAGGAGAGAGTCATTTCCAAAGAGTCATCGAGATTCCATCTACCGAGGAGCTTAGAGATCAATTCGAAGATAACTACGGACATCACGACTAAGTCTTCTCTCTCTTTCTCTTTGATTTGAGTTATAGAATATTTTTCTTCATATCTTTATATTGTAACTCCATTTCCATGTAGATGTTCTCTAAATTCTAGGATGAGGGAGAAGCTCGATTTATTGTTGACACTTACTTTATATTTACCCATCTCTTTTTATTGTGTGATATATTAATTTCTGATCCAAATTTATTATGCATACATGATTATGACACTAGCGTGCGTCTTCTTTTCTGCAAAAGGTGGATCTGCCACCTTAGCGGCCTCACACGGTCGGCCCCACGACCATCTGTGAGGAGGTAAATCGAGAAAGTGTAGTTGGTTACGACGCAGGAGGGTATTGCCTGGCTTCGTCAGGATTCGAACTCTTGCCCTCTTCTGCAAGTCTGCTACGTCGTAACCAACTCACCTATGCCCCGAGGGCTAGCATGCGTCTTCATACCATAGGGATGTGGGGAAAGACCGAGAGGTGAACATAATTCTCCAACCCATAAAGCTAGGGACTAGAGGGGGTTGTTCATGAAAGTAGTTTAAAACCTCCCGATGGCACCATTGACTATCACAGAGCACAATGAATTTATCCTGATTCGAATCACGAAGTAGGGGATAGAAAGCCATGAGGCATCGTGACAAGAGTCTTCCTAAAAAAATGGTTACATTAGTAAGGTGAAGTAGACGGCAAAAGAAGATATCTGGTACTTCGGGATAGATCACCTTTATACATATCAATACAGAGGTAAAAGAGTGAGTTATACTTAGGGTATTAACAACCGTCTCGATAAAATCACAGTCCTAAAATTATTTTTTAAAAACAATTTTCCCCATAACCTCTTCCTTGCTTTCTTAATTCATTCTCTTTCTCATATGATTTTCTCAATCTCAATTGATTTAAATAAGCGGTTTCACAATTTGAATTAGTACTCGATTTAACAATATCAATGGATGATATTTTATTACTTAACAACAACTGTGCACTTGCGAATTTAACGCATCAAGTTTTTGACATCATTGTAGGGGATTATGTCAAATTAATACTAGTTTCGATGTGATTTGGTTAATCTAGATCTTTTACTCTTTTTGCAGTATTTTTTCTTTTTCTTCTTTATTTCCTTTTTCATATTCCATTGCCTTTTCTAACTTTTTCTTTTTTAGGTGGATGAGGTTTCTTTTTATGCTAAGGTCTAATAAATCAGGATCTCTTTTCCCAAGAGATTTCAAAATTGAAAGGATTTTGCATAAACGAAGGAACCTACAAAAGCAACTAGAGGCGGAGCAAGAACAAGCATCATCCATCATGGTCGATGACGAGAATAAGCCATTGAAGGATTATGCCACCCCTAATGCAAGAGGATTGAGGTCTAGTATCATGAGACCTCTAGTCGACGCCAAGAATTTCGAGTTAAAGCCTACAATATTGCTTCACATGATCAAATAACACTAGTTTAGAGGTGTATCTAGGAACGACCTAATCTGCATATAGAGGTATTTTTGAAAATTTATGTAACCCTAAAATATAATGGTGTTTTTGCAAATGTAATTAGGTTGCGCCTATTCCCTTTCTCTTTGAGAGACAAAGAATGAGTTTGGCTTCATTCACTCCCATCGGGGAGCATCACGACATGGGAGCAACTTGAGTAATGATTCCTCGACAAGTATTTCCCTTTAAGCAAGACAATGCAACTATGCTATGTCATCACAAGCTTTACGCAAAAGAACTAAGTTCAATGAGACAACCTAACTATACTGACTAAGTGGGCAAACTACCCAATAAAAGGATGGAGGTTAAGCATATGACCTTTAATGATCCAGTAAAGTAATTTGGAATATTCTTGAGAGATCACCTATGCGAGAAAGAAGTAGGGTTGCTTCGAAGTTGGAGGCACAATTCTTAAAACTTCTCACAGAACCAAATGTATTATGGACAAGAATGAACACACTCATTAGAACTAAATTATAAGGAGAGTCTTGGGTGAAATATGTCAATGTTTACACACACAGTAGAACAGTTCAAGAACATCGTATCTACTGTCAGTCAGTAAACAAACATATCTTCACAAGAAAAAGGTTCAAAGGGTAAAATCTACTTATCCTATACTTGACTCAATTACTAAATGCTATCACATACTCTATTTTCATTCATATGTTAGAAATGTGAATGGAAAAGGTGGATGGGAAGAGACTCCATGGGATTTTAGTACCACATTGGATGTTTTATGGTTAGATGGTTGATTTATATTATTGCACAAGTATGTATGTTGTGAACAAATGCATGAGGAGAGGCTCGCTTTCACACGTAGGTGCGTAGGGGGTATAAATCCAGGAATTGGATTGCACTGAACCAAGTTGACTCGGTTGTGATCACAACCTGTGTGTGTCGAATGCCAAATCAATCAGAATCAAATTTGTCCAAGTAAATCAACCAATAATTTTCTTTTTGCTACTGGCTCAAGAGTGTAATGGAATAATTAATTTAATCGTGAATCTGTAACCGACTAATTATTGATGGTCGACGACAACATTTTGATCTGGACATTTAAAGCCATAAATAGCCTTTTCTCCCAAAGGGGAGGTGCTCCTATATAAGGAGGCTAAATCTTGAACAGAAGTTGAAGCGAAAGCTATAGCAAAAAAATCTCCATCCACCTACGTTCTCCCTCGCTCTCATTCTTTCTATTGTACATCTCTTATTTGGCAGAATACTTGTGATAGCATTCGGATACCTCTCTGTTTGCTGTAACCACCAATGCTTGGTGTGAATTGTAGTTTGCCATTGTATTTTAAGAAACAGACGACCAATGACGATCTCGAAGCATAGTTGGAGGTAAAGCAAATCTATTTTAAGGAGACTGCATTGAATGCAAAACTTGACTTCTCAGTTTTTGAGCACTCGAGAGTACTTTCCTGAACACCTGAACTCCACGCTCAAGCACTTGGCACTCAGGCAACACTTAGCAGTCGAGCACGCTTCTTCCCGATTCAGGTAGTCGGACGACTTTATACTCGACTCGATACTCGGTGACTCGACCACTCAGCATTGACCAGGAGGCACTCGGCCTCCACTCAAGAGTACTCGGTGACTCAACTCTCGGTGTACTCAATGACTCAACACATACTCGATCGACTCTGTACTTGGAGTACTAAGTGACTTGGCACTTGAATTACTTGACCGTCTCGGCGCTCGCTCTACTGCTCCTACCTTTCCACTAGGACTCGATAGCACTCGGAGTCCCGACTTTCACTCGGATTCAGGAGCACTCGGGCACTTGAACCTGTCAATGATTAATGTTCTAACTGGGGAAGCATTCAAACAGCTTCATCAAACCAGCTTCATTGACAACTTGAGATTATCTACTCAGGTCTTCCAACAGATAAGTTGAAATTGAATTAATTTTAATTCAGTAATTTTCCTTGTAATCTCTAGCAATAAGATTGTCCAACACTTGTTTCCTAAAGATAATACTGGTGAATTTTTTGATGTCTCGCATTATAAACAATTACTACAAAATGGAGAAATAAGTGATAGAAAATAACTAGTTTATTCCATTTCTTTAGACAAGAGTATTTTACTTTTGTTGCAAGTTGTTCAAGGCCAAAAGTGTCATGGATAATATTGGTCAATTAGCTAATGAAGGGTACAAAAATTGACATAATTTGAGTTGGCACCTTAAAATCATAAAGCCAATAAAGACATATTAGTTGCATAATTAATTATATTAAATTGGAAAGAAGATTGCAAAGAAATAAGATAATTGATGAAGGCTTTTAAGTAGAAATTAATAAAGAAAAAAGCATTGGAGATTAGTATTAAAGTGGATAATAACTATTATACATAGTCAAGCAAAAAAAATAACTTAATATTTCAAGAAGATTGTAAAAAAAATATTTAAAAATAATGGTGTCTTCTTGCAAATGATTAAAATGATTGTTGATTTTGATCTAATAATACAAGAGCATATCTCCTGTATTCAAGCACAAGAGATATATTATACATATCTTAGTTATAAAATTCAAAATAAATTAATACAAATATGACAAGTAAAATGAAGAATGTCATTATTGTAAAATTTAAAAAAAGTAAAATATTATTCAATTGTACTATATTGTTCTTTAGATGCAAGTCATAAAGAACAAATATTTCTTATAATACATTGTGTGGATTATTCAATAAATTCTACAATGTAAGAAGAATATTTGATAATATTTTAGAAAGTAGATGATACATCAAAATATAAATTTTTTACTGAATTAAAAAATGCGTTGAGAAATCTTGAGTTTGATATTAATAATATAAGAGGTCAGGAGTATGACAATGGATCAAATATGAAAGAAAGGCACAATGGTATACTAAGAAGACTATTTGAAATAAATCCTATAACTTTTAATACTTTATGTGGATGTCGTAGCCTTAACTTGGCATTAAGTATGTGATATGTCAAATTATTGTCCCAAAGCTATATTAGTGTTTGGAGTAATACAACGCCTTTATACATTGTTCTCTTCTTCTACCAAGCTATGAAAAATATTCAAAGATCATGTGGAAGGTCAAACATTTAAGCTATTGTAAAAAGTGTGAAACCTATAAAAGAGCAAACTTTAAAACTAAGAGATGCTTTGATTGATTTGGCAGACACGAGTGAGGATCCTAAAACAAAGATTGAAACTGAGTCCTTGGTAACATATGAACTTGAGAATTTTAAAATTTTGCTTGGAATGATAATCTAGTATAAGTTGTTATATGCAATCAACATTGTAAGTAAAGTTGAAAAATATAAATATTGATGTTGCTATTAATGATTAAAAGACTTATTTTGACTTTGAAGACTATAGAGAATATGGTTTTGATAAGACAATGTCGAAAACTAAACAAATGGCAAGTGAAATGGGAGCAGAGGCAATTATTTGAAGAAAATACCATTTGATTATCGATAACACAATTAGTTGAAAATCTTTCAAAGTTAATTATTTTATCTTTTTAATGGATCAAGTAATTTCTTCATTATAAATTTGATTTGAACAATTTTTAAAGTATGAAGAATTTTTTTGACTTTTTATTTAATTTGGAGAAATTAAGATATGCTACTGATAATAATTTTTTGTGATAGTGAATGCATTATTATTGTCGATTAATTCTTTTTAAATGATAATGTTCCAACACTTAAATATTTTTATATATTGTTTTATCTTTAAATATTTATGGATTAACGTATTTTAAATGCTGTAACGTTGTTTATGCTTTTTAAAATAATTTTCAGCATTTTGTTATTAAGTTTTAAATTTGAGAAAAATACTATTTTATGTTGATCTTTTTACCTTTTAATAAGTTATTTTTAAAATTATAATATCGCTGTTGCTTATATTTTCTTATTCTATAGTTAAATACTTAAAGTAACTTTAAAAATTAATAAATCTTATTGATTTTATCTTATTAAACTTTAAAGTTTAAAGGAAAATAGAAAGAATTTAGAAATTTCATATGTTTTTTAAATATTAAAAATATAAGTTATTAATGTTTTAAAAAATATGTATTTTTACATTACATACTCAACTAAGTTTGTAAACATTTAAACATAAATGTTAAAACAAATTTAAAGATATAAAAGAAATTAGTCAAAAAAAATTATTATTTCTCTCTCCCTTTTCTTTTGTAATCCTCTTTCTTTGCTATTTGCTCTCCTTTGGCTTACTCAAATTAATTGCCCTATAAAAGATGTAAAGTATAAAGGAATGACTCATTAATAGAGTTAAAATTGACTTATTTGCTCTCCTATGATCCAACTAATTGTGGAAGTGACCGATCCTATTCCACGAAAATTTTGCACCGACCATCAGAAGCGCAAATAGCAATCCACACAATGACCTAGCGGTCTTAGTAGTTTAAGCATGAGCCCACTTTGCAACCAAGCCCTTGCGCAATATCACTAGCCCTTCTTCGACATACTGCTCATCTCTCAACCAAACTCAACTTATCGATTCATCTAAACTCCACTTGACCGACTACAAGCCTCAATTGAACTCTAAACCATTCAATCTAATTAAACAAGCAATCCCATTCAACTCAACCAGCCTCAACTAAGAAGTTTAACAAGTGTAAACCATGTAGGTTTGCCAAGGCACCTTGAAATTAGTCTAATCTTGTGAACTGTAGAATTGCCCATGAACTTGATGAAATGGATCAAGAAAATGGAATAGCAATGACATTTATACTAACATCTACAGTGAGGATGAGAAAAGGTAAAACTTATAATACAAGCAACCATTTGTTTGCCTCTAAATTCACATTCCAGGCAATTCTCTTCAGTTTTCTCCTAATCTTTGCAGAGGGACAATTGTACTACAATATTGTTTGAAACGAAACTGAAATCAGATTATAAATTAGACTTCATAACAACTAAGACACCAATCACACACAGAAGATTAGACATTTAGCCCTTAAACCCACTTACCAGACAGATTGCAATCAGCTTTACTTACAGGGGTGCTATTGAGACTTGCATTGTTAGCCAACATAGCCATAAGACTCCCGCCATGAACCCTGCCTTCTGGCTTATGAGGTGCCGTGCGACATTCATTCCCATTCTCTTTTTCTAGATTAACAATCTCTTTCAGCTTCTCAGATTTTCTGAGTGTAGGATTCTCCGAATTGATGGCCAATAGTTGATGTTCTCCATGAACACGATGATCTTCTATGAGAGCAGAATGTGCAGCACACATGCCAATCTTTCCTCTGGCAAAACGCTCGCATGGAGAGCTACCAATGCCAAAATTTGACTCGGGCTGCCCCCATGAGCACCGCTTACCGCCCCCGTGTGCTTTACAGAAATCAGTACTACCCTGAGCACTCTTTCCACAATCCTTGACCTTGCATCTCTTTCCACCTCCATGACGAACACAACAATCTGTCTTACCTCTTGCACTTCTAGTGCACTCTGGCACGGAACACCTTTTTCCGCCACCATGAGCCACACAAAACTGGGTGCCGCCGTGCACACTCTTTGTGCAACCACCTTGGTATGCACATCGTTTCCCTCCACCATGTGCCTTGCAAAAAGGAGTGCTTCCTTCAGCTCCTTTTGTGCAGCTCAAGTGTGTGCACCTTTTACCTCCACCATGTGCCTTGCAAAAAGGTGTGCTGCCTTGCGCACCCTTTGTGCATTCAAGGAATTTGCAACGCCGGCCACCTCCATGGGCAATGCATAAGCTAGAATGACCTTCTGCACTCTTGGTGCAATTCTCCTTTCGACATCTCTTACCACCGCCATGTCTTATGCATAGACCCGATTTTCCTCTAGCTGCTTTAGAGCAACCTTCATGGCTACAACGACGACCACCACCATGGGCAATGCAGTGTTCCGTGCGGCCTTCAGCACTCTTGGTACAGCCAAGGTGCTGGCATCGCCTGCCACCCCCATGGGCTTTGCAGAAGATGGTCCTTCCCTCAGCTCCCTTCTGACAACTAGCTTTCTGGCACCTCCGGCCACCACCATGTGCTATGCATAACCCAGAACCACCCCTGGCTCCTTTGGAACATCCTGGAAAGTGACAATTTTTGGTGTTAGTATTGCGCTGCCGAGTTTGAGTTGCCCCGGAAGCAGCAAGTGAACATTTTGGTGGTTGGAGCATGATTGATAAAGTGGCATCTGCCTGTCCAACTGAATTAGATGCATTATAGATTTGTTTTTCAGAGAACAAAGTACCAGCTTTGTTAGTGCTACTTATGTACGGCAATAACATACTCCCATTCCAACCAGATGAAGTTGACCCTTCGTCGACAGTTTGTACCTGAGTGGCACATATTGCTTTGTCTGACAAATAGTCATAAGTTGAGACTGGACTTACACCAGTAATAATAGATTCAGATCCGCCTATTGATAAACTCAACTGAAGGTCGATTTTAGGCTTTGGAATATCAAGACACATTTTCTTTGAGCAACATATATTCTCATCGCCAAGGTTGAGATCAAAATTTAGTCCAAGATCCATGGAACACCCATCATCAGTTTCCCTGACAGAAGACATGGTGCAAGCAGTTGCGGAGCTCTTCTTGCTGCTATCTGAAGAACTCTGTGGATGGCCTAAGCCAAGTGTTAGTGAGGAAACTTCAATACTGCTTCCATATACATCACACAACTTCCTCTTTGCTCCTTTTGAATTCAGAGCGCTCAGACAAGCACCGGAAGAGTCGATCCTCAGTGTGGTGTTGGTATGATATTGAACCAAGTCCTCAAAATCATTTATGGAGGATGAATTCAAACAAAACCCAAAATGTGCAAGCCTATTATCCATATGTGATGATGAGAATCACACTGAAGTATTAATGAAAGTAACAGTTGCCTGACTTCTGGGGTTGTTTAGTTTAGGATTCAAGACGCATGTTCAGTCCTTGGAAGAGAGTGCAGCCTCCACTAACAAAACCAGACGTATCAATTCGATCCATCTAATCCTTTTTATGGCTGTTTATGAACTTATCTGTGGCTAAGAATTGCTGCCATGGCACGATAAACAGAAATTAGCACCAGATTTTGAAAGCAGTATAACTATTAAAAAACTGATTAAAAAATGACTTGCACAAAAAGAAAGTTATGATTCAAATATAAGAAACAAAAAACAAGACGGGATTGAATCAACATTTACAATTTGTTATACTCGAAATTAAGCTAGGTATATTTTTGTCGCGATGGCATGGACATAAATTATGCTGGAACATCTGTCTCAATGTATTTATACAACAAATAAATAAAGCATAAGTTAGAATGAAAAATGCAAGCAGTCATTAGAGAAAACCTTAGCCATCAGAACTAAATGGAAATAAAGGATCCATGCAACTAACTTGATGTAGTTGGGACCTAAGGTTCTAGTTATGGGTCTGCACCAACTAAATCAGCAGTTAGGTCAAGAAAAATTAGAATCAAGAAGAGTATTACATGAAGAAGAAGAAATAAAAAGAAGGAAACAGGAAGATATAGGAGTAGAATGACATAAAGAAGAGAGTGAAAAAGAAAGAAAAAGCAGAAAATTTTCTAGTTTCAAGTGATTCTACCAACATAGCTGATATGTAAGCATTAACTAGCAGGAACATAAGTTCTGGCTACAGTGGTCGGCATCAACTTACATTAACCAAGGGTGCCAGTTAGCTTAACTTGTGAGGGCCTTAAGAGTTATTGCCATGATCTTGGATTTAAAATCCAGAAAAAAATGGGGGCTTCAAGGTTTCCATTTATATCTTTCTAAAATAACTTGTATTTGGAACCAACATTGAATTTTACCATGATGTAGAAATGCGATACAATCGCGTCAAACAAAACATTTAGTCAATGTGACCTTTTCCAATCATAAAATGTTTAATAATTTCTAATACCATTAAGAAATTGCTGAAAAGATAATTAAAATGAGGGCGTACATCTAGCAATCCCATAAAGTAGTGTGCTACACTTGGCTTGTAAAAGCTTTTCTAGATACAATTGATGTTGCTGAGAAAAGTCCCTAATCAAACAGGTTGGAGAGTGATGCAGGGGGATCCGAGATAGATGACTCTGAGTTATCAGATTACACACTGATGGCGCTGAGATGCCATGAGTTGGTAGATCGGTGCAAAGGCAAGGAAATGGGAAATGATTATAATATTTTCCGATTTGGACCATATTTTTGTAGATTGCTTATTCTATTAGTTATTTTATTTAGGAGAGATTTTTGGAAATTTTTTCCCTTTTTTTGGGTAAAATTTGGCTATAAAAGTCCGGTTTGTGGACTGATTTTAAGACAGATTATCTTTATTTGAATTAATATTATTCAATTAAACCAAGAGAAGAATTCTTGCATTTGACGACTTTCAATGCCTTCCCTGAAAATTATCTATTAGAACTAGTCTACAGAATAATCTCTATTTTGTCCGTTGTTAGTTGGTATCAGAGCTTCAACATCTTCTTAAGTGAACTTTCATCAGTTTCAATGGTTGGTGGTCGTGATCGTAATAGGTAGGTTTACAAATGAGGAAGCCCAACACCGTGATCGTAACGATCAGGATATGATAATTGAGGATTTACAGAGGCAAATCGCAGAATTACTCCAGCGTCTAACGGTGCAGGATTTTAAAGATCGTGAAATTTCTAATCTTGATTCTGATTCCACCTTCAAAAACCCATCTCACAATCGTACTAAATTTCAAAAATGTTATGGTCGAGAGGAACGATATGGAGACCTTGGTTTTTGTGTTGATCTACTTGAGTTTTCTAGTACGTTATAAGAAGAAAGATTCGTTGATTGAATTAACGAACTGGAGAGAATTTTTTATTATAAGGAAGTATCCGATCGTGTGAAAGTGAAACTGGTTACCAACAAACTCAAAAATCGAGCATCAACGTGATGGGACAGTTGCGACCTCACGAGACAGCCAGGGCAAAGCCAAAATTATTGATTGAAAAAAGATGAAGAGTCACTTTTTTCCCTTCGGTTACACTTAAACTTTATTTCAACGACACCATACGTTGAGGTAGGGTGCAAGATTGGTCAATGATTATATAAAAAAGTTTTACCCATTGATTGTTCGAAATGATTTATTTAAGACAGAGGAACAAATGGTGCATAGTATTTAGGGGGGTTGCACTAGCCTCATAAGATTTCCTCAATCTTCGTTTGTTGTGGACTATTTCATAGACCTACCAATATGCACTAGCTGTTGAAGAACAGCAAAACAGGAAGCCAGTGATTAGGGGTGACCAAATTAGTCGGTCGGTTCACCCTCAAGATTCACATACTATCCAGTAGCCATCGCAAGTTAATTCTAATTCCATTATCAAGTGTTTTCGTTATGGTGAACAGGGGCATAGAGCAACCGAATGCAAGAAACCTGTAAATCAAAAGAGTAAAAATTTATTGATTGAGGAAGACGTGGTAGACGATACAATAATGAAGTTGACGAGGTGCTTTATGGTGATGAACATGAGACTTTAGTCATTCGCAAGAGTATGCTAACTCACAAAGGCAGTTCTAGGGATGATTGGTTGAAAACTAAGATTTTTTACACAACCTGCACAATTGCAAATAAAGTCTGTAAAATGATCATTCACAATGGCAATTGTGCAAATGTTATGTCCGAGGAGGCTGTCCAGAAATTACAGTTGAAAACAAACTACCATCCTAAGCCATACAAGTTGTCGTGGATGAATAAAGGTAGTGAGGTAATAGTAGATAGGTGATTCCTCATATATTTTTCAATTGACAGAAAAATATTATGATAATGTTTGTTGTGATGTTGTATCTATGGAGGCATGTAATGTATTGTTGGGTTGACTTTGACAGCATGATCGCAGTGTTATTCGCGATAGATGGAAGAATACGTATTTCCTTAACATCAAGGGAAAAAAGATTGTGTTGGCGCCCCAGCGGGAAGGAACCACTCTTATTGTGGTAGTCAATAATACTAACCTATTTTCTATGTCCAAATTTTTAAATGAGATAGAGCATGTAGATGTAGTCTATGTTTTACTACCTTGCAAGAATAATGCAATAATCATAGACTCTGATTTACCAGCAGAAGTGCAGCAACTGTTAGCAAATCTTACCGAGTTGATGCCAAAGAATCTTCCTCCTGGGCTACTGCCTATGAAAGATATCCAGCATCAAATTAACCTTGTTCCAAGCTCAAATTTGCCTAATCGACCAATATAACTCCTCAATCCTAGGAAGGTTGAAGAATTGCAACGATAATTGATAGAGCTATTGGAAAGGAGTTATATTCGTCAGAGCATGAGCTCATGTGCAATCCCTGCCCTACTCGTGCTAAAGAAAGATGTTCATGGCGTATGTGCGTTGATAACCGAGCCATCAACAAAATTATTGTGAAGTAGGTTTCCAATTCCCCGCTTGGATGATATGTTGAATCAAGTTCTAAGGTCTTTTCAAAAATTGACCATAAAAGAGGATACCACCATATCAGAATAAGGTCTGGAGATTAAAGCGTTTAAGACGCAAAATTGGGTTATATGAGTGGATGGTCATACCTTTTGAGCTATAAAATGCGTCCATCACATTCATAAGGTTTATACATCAGATCTTGCAACCTTTTATGGAAAAATTCATTGTGGTTTACTTTGTTGACATTCTCGTTTATAGTCCAATGTGGACTTCACACTTTGATCACCTCCGTGCTGTTTTTGAAAGGCTAAAAATGGAGTGTCTATTTGTCAACAAGAAGTGTTCCTTTTTTACTACGTCAGTAACCTTTCTCGGTTTTGTTGTATCTACTTATGGTGTTCATGCAGATCAATCAAAAATAGATGCAATCTTGGAGTGATCTAAACCAAAGACCTTGCACGATGTTAGAAGTTTCCATAGATTGATTTATTTATACTGCCAGTTCAACAGAAATTTTAACACTTTGATTGCTCCTATCACCGAATGTCTTAAAAGACATGATTTCAAGTGGTCTGAAGAGGTAGAAATCAATTTTCAACTGATTAAGCAAAAGATGACCAAGGCACCAATTTTGGCACTCCCTAATTTTGATAGTGTTCGAGGTCAATTGTGATGCATCTGGCATTGACATTGACATTGACATTGGTGGTGTTCTGAGTCAATTAGGGTGTCCAGTTACTTTTTTTAGTGAGAAACTATCTGGATGCAAAAAAAAGTTATTCTACCTACGACTTGAAATTTTATGTCATAGTTCAGTCCTTAAAGTATTGACGTCACTACCTAGTACAAAAGGAGTTCATTTTGTTTATTAATCATGAGACCATGAAGTACATCAATAACCAACACAAAGTGAATAAACGATATGCCAAGTAGGTGGCCTAGTTGCAGGAGTTCACTTTTACACTGAAGTACCAAGCAAGGAGTCTAACCATGTCATAGATACCCTAAGCTGTTGTTCTTTGCTATTCACCACCGTGAGTACCAAAGTTGTAGGCTTTGAGGCTTTCGTAGACATGTACGTAGTTGACCGTTCAGAAGGATATTTCAAGAGATAAATGATGATCACTACTATGATTTTATTTTGCATAATGGTTATCTATTTCATATATTACAGTTGTGCATTCTAGATTGTTTCATTAAAGCAGCAGATTATAAGTGAGCTTTATAATGACGGATACTTTGGTCGTGATAAGACATTAGCCCTTATCTCTTCTGACTTTTGTTGGCCCAAGTTGATCAGTGTTGTAGCTCATTTGTGAACCGATGTTATGTATGCCAGCGGTCTAAGAGAGTTCTCACCCATGCAGGCTTGTATGCTCCCTTACCTGTTCTTGAAACTCCTTGGCTCGATGTCAATATGGATTTTATATTAGGCTTACCCTGCACCCAACGAGCCTCGGATTCTATCTTAATGGTGGTTGATAGGTTTTCCAAGATGACCCATTTTATAGCTTGTAGAAAGACTATGAATGTTGTCTGGATTGCCCATCTTTACTTCAAGAAGATTGTGTGTTTACATGGTATTCCTTTATCCATCACTTCAGATCATGATACCAAGTTCATCAATCATTTTTGGAAGAGCTTATGGGGGAAACTGGGAACATAATTAAACTTTAACAGTGTCTACCACCCCCAGACAGATAGTCAAACTGAGGTGGTGAATCGGAGTTTGAGTAATCTTTTTGAGGTGTTTGGCAAGAACTAAGTCGAAGTAATGGGATTTAGCATTACCTCAAGCATAATTTACCTATATTAGATCAAAAAACAAAACCATAGTTTAAGTCCTTTTGAGGTTGTCTATGACAGAACCCATAGATGGGGTACTGGACTTAGTCCCTATCCCACGTATAGGATGTTTTAGTCCTAAAATAGATAAGATGGCAGAGCATCTTCGGGGTATTCATGAACAAGTGAAACAAGCTATTCATGAGAACAATACTAAGTACAAGATTCGAATTGACAGTTATCGTCGTCAGGTACTTTTTGATATTGGTAATTTTATTTGGACTATATTAACTCGTGATTGTTTTCCTGTTGACAAATATAATAAACTTAAAGATCGAAAGATTGAACCTTGTGAGATATTAAAGAAGATCAATAATAATACTTACAGGTTGCACTTTCCTAGCCACTTAAAGATTGATGTCTTTAATGTAAAGCACTTAAGTCCTTGTTTTGTGAATTATCATGACGCTACTATAAATTTGAGGATAAGTTCTTTTCAATCCGGAACGACTGATGCAGAGAGATTCGAAATAGATGACTCTAAGTTATCAAATTGCACACTGATGGCACTAAGATACCATGAGTTGGTAGATCAACGCAAATGCGGCAAATGATTGCAATATGTCCCAATTTGGACTAGATTTTTATAGATTGCTTATTCTATTAGTTATTTTATTTAGGAGAGATTTTAGATTTTTACCTTTATTAGTTATTTTATTTAAGAGATATTTTTGGATATTTTGTCCTTTTTGGGTAAAATTTGGCTATAAAAGTCTGACTTGTGGATTGATTTTAACTTTATTTGAATTAATATTATTCAATTAAATCAAGAGAAGAATTATCTTCGTTTGATTATTTCCTATGTCTTCCCTGAAAACTATATGTTAGAACTAGCCTACAGAATAATCATTATTCTATCCGACATCAGAGAGTTCAAGAACTAAAGGTTATGAGAGTGCTCAATGTGTCAAATAGTAATCAAATGTGATTCCGAGTATTTTTCGTAAATTATACGCAAGGTATCTCTACAAGGGGATGCTAAAATTTAGCAGACTCCAGTAAATCATAAACACTAAAAAGGGAGTTTGGAGCAAAAAAGACATGAAGAACTATCCAATGTTTTGATAATCAAACATAATAGTGAATAAAGAATCTAGAAGAAAGATTTGACAAGAACTAAGGAAAATGAATACAAATTAGCTCCAAAATTAAAAAAACTAAGATCATAAGGATCAAAAGACAGCTCGAAACTCCCATAAACAATTTGAAAAAAAAATGACAAGAACTGTCACAGTATATAACCATCAATTTAGTAACTCTTAATCAGCTCATGGAAGCAAACGAACCTAGAAGACTTGATGAACTGATATCTGACTGGTCGAGACCTCAGCGCATCGTCTCTGGTGCAAATACAAAAGAAAATATTTTAGACTTTATCACCCTCAAAGAATCTAGATGACGGCCAACAATCTTTCATCTTCTACACAATTCGTGCTTACAAAAGGACGATTTATCGATTCCAAGTTATAAGCCATACACATAAGGAAGGCTATAAAAATATGTCCAAACACGAACGAAGATGTTTTGCACACAAAACTCCTACCAAAACCCTAAGCAAAAGAGGAGGAAAAAAACATCTCAAATAATATACATAGAGATGGGGTTCAATCAACAGAATATAAAAAGAGAAAAAAATTCTTCGAAAAAAATATAATTTTCCAATTTCCAAACAACATAGCTACCAAGTAAAACGCAGAAATCGACATCGAACAGAAGCATAGAATTAGACAAAGCATGAAAATACCACATGACATCGAAAAGAAAGCCATAAATAACGAAGGAATCTGCAACCCAAACATTGAATACACAATTAAAAACAAAAAAAAAAAAAGGACCTTCCATCGATTCGGGGATACCAAAGAGCAACGAATGCAGATTCTAAGCGTTGGAGATTCCAATCAAAGCGATCGAAGCTACGGTTCTTTTCTTCGCCTTTTTTGAATATCTTCCCTTCCCGTCCTCCTCGCTCGCTCTCGCTCGCGGTCTGCAGCGGAAACCAGAAGCCACACAACACGAAGAATCAGAGAATGGGCGACGCGCATCGAGGCATAAATGAACACTTGTTTTTCAAAAACCCCCTTGAAATGTTGCTTATTCGTATTGGCCTGTACGTTTGCCTTTATCTGTAACCGTATGCAATCATCTGAATTACCGGATAAAACATCAGAAACTACAGTACAAATTCTTGGCGAGAGAGGACAAAACATCCTGTGATTATGAAATTGCTCGGGTCGTAAGTGCAAAACTTCAGAAAGAATCTAGGTGCGCACGATTAGAGTGGCGGCGTAGACTAGCGGGGCAGGTGGTGGAAAGGGGGAATGCGGTTGCGAGGGAGAGGAGCGGACACGTCACCCGCTGCGTCAGATGCATCCACGGTGGTGGGACCCCAGTGAGCTGCCACTACTCTTCATTCTGGTTCTACGTGTACCCGGCAGTATCTCGACCCGGGTATTGTTTGGAGAAAACGAGTCGGGAAGTTGGGGCCCACGGACTCGCCCCACGTAGGTCACCGAGGGTAGGCTCGACCGCACGGGGAAAGTTCCTCGCAAGTGTTTGTTGTTAGAGTATTTTTAGTATTTTATGGAAATAAGTATTTAGATATATTTTAAATAAAAATTAAACACTTTGGCTAATTTTGAAATTTTAATCGAATGTTTGTTTGTTTATACCTAGTAATAAGGATACAACATGTCATATTTATTATGGCAAAAGAAATGAAAAGTTATGCTATGAATTGACTTGAAGGAGGTGGCACACTATGTAACTTTTAAGGTCCTTCTTATATCAGCTCAACTTTGAGTTTAGTGGTGATGCGAATGCGAATGCAGCTTTCCCTCACTCGTACAAATCCACACCGATAAAATTTTCACCTTGAATCACCCAAACTGCTCCAAAGCTCGCGTGTCAACACATGTCTACGGCCTTCGGTGGCAATCGACATGACCCCTCCGATGGACAAAGCAACACTCAGCTAAGAGGAAGGAAAGTGGAAGAGCACAGATGAAAGCTTGTGTTATCATGTAGAAAAGCTTAATTTCACTCACCCTTTTATACTGCTAAACCTCGACATCCACGTAGACCGCCACGTTCATCTATGGACTGTTAAAAGCATGGGACGTGTCCGTCTAAGGACTATACGAGGCATGGAGTTGCACTCATTAATGGATGCCTGGAGCATGTTGCTGCAGGGAGCCATATGGGATGTCAGAAGCGTGGCATCGACGTCGTATATCTGACATTGTGCAAAGATCGTTGCAAGTCACATCTATCGTTGTTAGTCTCTTCAATAGCAATTACTAGTAGCTCCATGCCGAAGTTGCAGCCATCAAGAATGATCGGACCTATAGATCGGAAGAGTTTGACTCGGTAGGGATATTTTTGATCGGAGATGTTTCCGAAGTGTGTGATCTGTAACCTTCAGGCCGACTGACCCAAGTAGGCTAACTAACCAAACTGGAGCGGATTCCCCTAGGTGCTTCATTGGTAGTATGTGGATCTAATCCCGATACAAATAACTAGGCCAAATATGTTGGGTTGGATCTGCTGGGTGGGAATGGGAACAACACCCCTTCCCTTTCAACAAAAAGTTGGAATCCGCCACCCTAGCGCCCCGACACAGTTGATCCCACGATCATCTCTAAGGAGATAAATTGAAAAACTGCAGTTGGTTACGACAGAGAAGGGCATTGCTGTGGCTTCTCCTAGTGGAGTTGTAGAGATTTTTTGAATTATTTGTTTCTCTTCTCTCTTCTCCCAATTGTAGCTTCACATTCTCCCTTCTTCATTTCTCTTCCAAACTTGTTCACTTCGAGAGTATTGTTTCACTAAAACAATAGTCATTCGATGTTGAATAGATAGTCATTCAAGATTACAAGCAAAAGAGTATATATCCAAAGGAAACCTACCTAAGCTTGATTGGTCCGAATTGGTTTCTAGTCAAGAGATGCAACGAATTCAAATTAGGAAATTTCCTCATTACACAATGTTGGTAGTAATCAAACTTTTCAGAGGACGATCCTTCATTTGCAACATGAAAAAGAAATTATTTATAAGAGAAGAGTCCATGGATGAGTGAGAGTTAGATCAAGGGAGAGAAGGATTAGAGGTCGTTACGTAGCTAAACACATCATACTTGATGATGAGTCCCAAAAGCAAAAGACCAAGATGGCACATCACTCTCAAAATCTCTCATTGCTATTATGCCTCTAAGTTTTCAACTTTGTCTATGTTCCTTGCCCTTGTCTATCGCATGTTAAGTCTCTAGTCCAGTAAATGAATTAAAACTCCTTAGCCCTATGCCAATCAATTCTCTATGCCTCTGAGTCTATGATATAGTTTGTATTATCGTGATATGGGACCAAACAAAAATATCGAAATCCCCTCTACACTAATATAACATAGGGAATGGTCATGATCGTCTCTCTCAAGGAATGTAATCGATGCATAACAAACCTAGGATCCAATTATTATTGGTTTGGGATTTTGACTTTAAATTTTAAATGTGGAAAATAAATAACGAAGACAACCTAATCTAACTTAAACTATGATTGCAACAAACTAAAGAAACACAAAGCATCCAATGAAACCTAAGCTAACCTAACCTATTTGCATCTAAAAGAGAGTAAAGGAAACTATACTAGATAAACTAACTCAAGCAATTGAAACACAATCAATACAAACTAACCTAAACTACTGTTGAAAACAATCATGCATGAACAATAACATCAAGATCAAACTTAGATGCAATTCAGCAAACTACCACTCAAATGAATTCAAATTCAAATACATATGGGATTAAATCAAAATTCTACCAATAATTTAATTACATGAAATAGATAAAGAAAAGAGAAATCTAAAGATCAGAATTAGAGGTGCAAATGAATCGAGTCGGCTTGCGAGCTTTTCGAACTAGTTCAAATAATATTTGATTCATATTCGAAATTATCAAATTTGAGCCGAACTAATACATATTTGATAATTTTTCGAGTCGAATTCAAATCTATAATATTTTGTTCGACTATTCACAAGCTGTTCGTAAGCTTTTATTTAATTTTATTATATATTTATTATTCTAGTATGTTATTCAGTCAATATATTTTAATGGTTTGAACTTTGAATCCATTAACTCAGTAACGCCTAATGGGTTAATAGATTTACTGGGTTAATGGGTAATAGATTATATTTTATAATATAACTCAATCTTTTTACTAACCCTAAATTCTTAATCATTTCACAAACCCTACAGAGTGTGAAATGTTTGAATAACAATGGAAGGTAGGGTTCCTGCTAACATTGAAAAATGAAGACGATAGAGTTGTGCAATTGTGCTTCTGGTGGTTAGATCTAGAGTTGGTTGCCGGGGGCCCCCGAGGCATAGCTGAGTTGGTTACGACGGAGCAGACTTGCAGAAGAGAGCAAGGGTTCGAATCTCAACGAAGCCGAGCAATACCCTCCTCCGTCGTGATCAATTGCAGTTTCTCGATTTACCTCCTCATAAATGGTCGTGGGGCCAACCATGTGGGGTCGCTAGGGTAGCGGATTCCACCTTTTTGTAGAATAGAGTTGGTTGTCGGGGACAGAGAAGTCGTCGAGGGACTACCTTTTCTGCAGTGGCGTTGTCACTGTCGTCGATGTCAAGAGTTCCTAGCGGCTCTGCTACCTCCCCCTCTGTTAGAAGATCAAGTGCAATTTCTCTTGCTCCCCTTGCTCACGCTGAAGACCACACGCAAGCTCTCTTTATCCCCGTGTACTTTTGCTTGGAAAAATTTAAGATGTATGTCTCTTTTTTTCTTCTCAATCTCTAATTTTTTTTCAAGTAAAGAATTGATTCAACATCATTCTTATTTCTTGAAGAAATAATTGTTAAATATTAATTTTTTATG